>NC_035439.2:96331273-96631273 GCF_002127325.2 Helianthus annuus | reverse complement strand
CGGTAACACTACTTGGTAAACAAACACAAACCTTGAACTCACCAGCGTAGTCTGACACACTTGGTTACATGCTTGTAGGTAATTACTGAAGGAACTTGGGAGCTTGCCGTCTGATGCTGCTGGAGTGGTTGTGGTCATAATAAACAGTTACTTTGATTTGGTTTCGATACATTTATACATTTAAACTTTTATGCTTCCGCTCAATACTTTGGTTTTGGTTAAACTTTTCAAACGTTATATTTATTTCAATTGGGTATTTCAATACATTATGACTTGTGTTTGATATGATTGGTGGCTCTTTGTTGGATCGTTGCACCTCCAATAGGGACATACCCTAGGTGGTAATTTGGGGGTGTGACAGTTTGGTATCAGAGCCACTGGTTATAGAGAACTCGGTTTTAAAAACGTTTTCATAAAACCAGACTATAACCGAATTGATCCAAACGTTGACCATGACACTCAGCTTCAGACTGCAAGGTTCGTTCCTCCTTAGCTTATGTTTTATATGCCTAGTAAACGTAACTATAATTATAGCATGCACGATACGATATGGCAGGCATCATGACACATTGTTAGTGCAATATAACACTTGCATCTAGTAAATTCTAATCTTGTTGGTAGTGCTTATTTTATGTTGATTGGAGTGGGAGAAACTTCAAACATAAGTTAAGAAGCATTGAGAGGAGCATGCAAACCGCCTTATTACCATGGGTGCACACATAATAATAACGCGTGGTGCATGCAAATCCCAATGAGGCTTAACGAGTGTAAGAGGGGTTCTTCCCTGTTTGTGTATGAACATGGTAGTTAATCGTTCTCAACGTGATAAACCTGAACACTTTCCTCGTTTTCGACCCCTGAATCAGCTCATTTCCATATATAGAAACGTGAGTGGACGAGGAAACGGACGTAGCAACTATTGATTGAAACCTTGTGTGCTTACTCTTTCTGTCATTTTTTTTTTCTTTCTGCGTTAATACCCTCTTTTGGAACGTTGTGAGTGTGCATTCTTTCGTTTAACTTGCGTTACGTCATCAACTCGACAGGCATGTCTACACCGTCCGCGTCTTTCGACCAATCCCGGGCGCCAGGGAAGGCACCCGCTGATACTCACTCACCCCCGCGTCAAGTGGAGACGCGTGCTGCTTATAGGAAGAGACTCGCACAGGGCGGGGAGTCGTCCTCCCGACCTACGCATGCTCTACCAGTTAACTCCCTCAGCGCTCAGGCCGAGTCGGCTGTGAGTAAGGCCCTCCGAGATTATAACCAGATTCTAATAGAAGAAAACCAAGTCTTAATGGAGCAAAATCAGAAATTACTAAGAAAGGTTGATACCCAAGGAGGGCGATTGGAAGCTCAAGAGAAGCAGATACAGGAACTTATTAGGAGGACTACTGACTTGAAGGCAGAAGCCCTAAAAGGGCGTGAGGTACAAGGTCTGATACTGAGAGACGCTCGATTGGATCATGAAAGGCTTAACTTGCATGCCGAAAAGATAGGTATGATAGATTGGAGGGTCCATCACTTGGAGGAAGCTCGCTTCGCACCTGAACCCGAGCCAGCCCCAGTCCCGGCACCTCCCGAACCAGAGGCGGAAGGGTCTGATGAAGAGCCTGAAGAGGAGGAGGAAGAGCCGGAAGAGGAGGAAGAAGAGCCAGAGGAGGTCTCGGATAATGACGGAGACGATGATGATGGTAGTGACCTCGGGGATGGTGACGTGGATGACTGACTCGTCTTTCAATCGTTTACCTAGTTATTTTTTTCTTCTTTCAGTTGTTTTCGTATAAACAATCATGGTGATTAAAACTTTTGCGAATATTCGATGTAGTGACTTATATGGTTTAATTTGAATGGGTTTCTTATTCTATCGTTTAAAGGATATTTCTTGTACTGAATCGTTACTTTACCTCTTTTTACCCTTGCACCACAAGAGTCACATCTTTGACTCTACGACAGTTACCTTAATTATGGTAAACCTCTCGCTGGCCTTGTACTACCCGGTGCCTATTGGTTGATGCAATACTCTTGTAAGTTTTGACATGGTCGTTGACATGGACTTGGTTATTTAGGTATCAAGCGGAAAATTCTCTGCAAAGAGAAAATCGTGCGTTCCCGCTCCCCAGTGGGGAATCCTCATCAGTTTAAGACCATCATAGTGGCGCCGTTGTTGGCGTTGTCACAGTCGTGAAAGCCCGGAAGTGTCTACGGAGGGGCTACTCTGCTATACTAGCTTTTGTCACCGATTCGCCACTCTAAGAAAGGAAGATAGAGTATCTTCCAGTATTCGTGGAATTTCTGACGTGTCTTCTAAGGAGTTACCTGGTTTACTTCCACATCGTTAGGTTGAATTCCAGAATTGACCTTATGCCATTCCTGATTTTCCCCTGGGATACAGCAATCCCTTGGATTCGCTGGATACTGTCACAGCTTCATCATAGGATTTTCGAAGGTTTCGCAACTTCAACCTCCATAGCATAGCGGGGAGCTGTGAATTCCTGAGAAATAAAATCGGGGAAACGTCTTTGCAGCTTTCGAAACCCAACCCTACAACACGCGAAGCATCGCTTCTATCCGAGGGTACCGATGATCCAGCGATATACCATGAGGGCGTTACGGAGAGGAACTACACGACCTACAACCTCCGGTGGAAACCGTGGTCATGGGATTTAAGTGGGAGGCATTACTTGGACGGTACCGAATGCACCAATTAGACCGATCACAAGGGCCTCCAGTGCACCTTTGTTTCAATAGAGTTAACCATGTGATGGCATCGCTAGATGGAACTTCCGGACGAACACGGGATTAGGAGAACTATACCCACGCATCCCTGTAGACGAACCTTATCACTTTCACTTGTCATCGCCGCTAGAAGTGAAGCAGTCACAGTTGCACGCGTTTGTCGTTTTGCAATACTAACCTTTACCCACCAAACTCTGTTTTGGACAAATGATACACTCGCGCGACCGCAATGTAACGAACCTCCCTGTTGTGCCATGCCGCCATGCACCACTACTGGAAATTACTTCTTGACAGCAAATTTGCTGGCCAAATCCTTCGGATGTTTAATGGACCCCTGTTTCGCTCGAATCTTTGTACGAACCTCATTAATTCCCTGTTTCTTTGATTGGCAACTGATATAACAAAACGCTAACCACCATACCATGATTTCCACTGATCACAAGATTAGCCCCCCAGGCGTTGTAAAGTATCTATAGATCGAGTTCGTCGGAACTCACTTCAAGCCATTGTTTTAGATCAATTTTCGGGACGAAAATTCTTTCAAGTAGGGGATGATGTGACACCCCGCGAAAACGCTTAACAAAACTAGCTTCCTCAGTGACCGTTTTCAAATTTCGGGACGAAATTTCTTTCAAGTTGGGGATGATGTGACAACCCTAACTTTCAAGGTCAGTATCTATTCGTCACGTTATCTTGTTTCTCGTATTTCTCTTTTATATGTTTCCATGTCCTCGTGTTCGTGTTATGATAGCCATTTTAATTGGGCCGCACCCAAAACCCTCGTGGTCCAATAGGAACATATTGGGCTGAAATCGGCCCATCAAAGAAACAGTTTACTTACATCCTATGGCAATCTAAATTAAATAGTAGCAACCAAGTAAATGGATTTGTACACATCTAGGCTAATAATCAGGCTGATTAAACATTGGGCTTGAGTCCATTATCGGCCGGCCAAGTAGGGAATCGGCCCATTAGTATTACCCGGACATCCTGTTCATTTAACTAGAAATAGACTAATGTTTATAGTGAGGTGGGCTTAGGCCCAGATCGGTTGTAACAAACAAACCGCCTAAAATCTCTATTGTAACACCCCCAAATTACCACCTGCGGAAACCCCCGCGAGGCGTGTTACACATCAGAGTCTGAGCCACCAATCACATTGAACCAATAGAAAATACTTAATAAAACATGTCATCAACTCATTAATATCGAGTAGCGGAAGCATATAATAAATTGTTTTGTAATTGTTTCAAAATAACTCAAAACCAAAGTGTCAATACTAGTAATCTCATAGCTTCGATCCATGACAACTCCAGCACTCCCAGATGGCAAGTCCACGCTCCAAAGTTAACGACCTACAAGCATGCAACAAGTGTGTCAGACTACGCTGGTGAGTTCAAGGTGTTGTTACGCGTGTTGTTACCAGTTATATGTTAATACGATTCAATGATGTGTTACGATGTTGCTCAAGTTAGACTACCCTAGGGACTACGCCCTTACGTAGCCGAGGAGTGTGCCTCTAAGCAACCCACTATGTTGTTCGGTTAGTTACCCTAGGGGAATCGCCCTTCCGTAACCGAGGAGTGTGCCTCTAAACAACCATAGTGAAACCCAGATAATTAGTACCTAATAGCGCTATCGTCTAATTACCCCCATTGCCCTCCAGGCAATGACCAAAACCGATTAAATTGTTTACCCAATGTTTCCCGTCCAATGTTTACCAGTTGTCCCAAACCACCGGGACGCATGCTTGAGAAAATGCAATGAACTCACCTGGGATTGCTCGGTATGATACACACAATTCAATTAAGTTATAAAGCGATCAATCACGTCCTACCAAAGTTATCATGCCAGTCAGATTCGTATTCAAATATCGCACGTATGTTCTACACGTAGACTAACAAGTCATAAGCACGTAAGGTTCATGGCAACACGTTTGGTACGTTAACAGTCAAGAGCATATCATATTCATACTTGAACGATTTAAATAACCAAGCCCAAAAGATAGCAGGCCCAACATAAAGGTCTCGGCCCAATTAACATTGGCAGTCCAATTAGCAGATATGTAACCAAGTCCAATTACTTGGCCCAATCAAGTGGGCCCGTGATTGTGTAGGGTCCAAACAGTGTATATTGCATAACTGGTCTCGAGTCGCAACAGCTGGTTACGAGTCGCAACAGAGATTACGGTTTGTCACGGTCCGGTTACGAGTCGCAACGGGACTCGCAACCGTGGTTTCGGTTCATGCTGTTTGTGTGAGATTGCGACTTGGCAAGGTCCGGTTACGAGTCGTAACAGGACTCGCAACCTTTGGTCTCGACTTGTCATGCCCTGGTTACGAGTCGCAACAAGACTCGCAACCATGGTTTCGGCTGATGTTGCTGTGTGAGGTTCCGAGTCGCAATTGGAGATACCGAGTCGCAACCGTGATGTGTGTAACTGGTTTCCATAATTCTAGCAACAATCATTCCGTAAATTCAGTAAACATATTCGGCAGTTTCGTAAATCAGATCAAATCAATAATCATTCATATTCAAACGTGTTCATGATCAGCATTAAACAACAACTAAACCGTTTTCATAATATGCTAATACTCGATCAAACAAGAAATTATATCACTAATTCGTATGAACCCTAACCCAAATACATGAACAATAATCCTGACATACTCGCTCAGTTGCATCTACGGTTCAATTATCATATGACAATCCCATCAACAGGACATAGCAACCATGTTATCATCTAATCATGAACATATACAGTTAATATCTAGGTTGCAACCGATTCACAGAAACATCATTCAAGTAACATTCAACCAATCGATTACTTGCTAGAACATACAATATCAAACATCATGAGAACAAACACTAACCGATTAGTAAGAATAGAGTGATCCGAACACGAGTATCTTTGCAAGCCAAGATGTGTTGCCTTCGAGTTTCAAGAGGGGAAGGAGAGAGCTTCTAGGGTTTTTGTGTGTGTGTGTGAGAGATAATTGCAACAAATGAGAGAACTCCCCCACTAGTGAGTGTTTACACGGTTTAAGAGAGTGGGCCGTCCCCTCATCGGGCCGCCCTAACGGTCTCGAGTCCATCAATCATGGACCGAATGGGTTGTGTAGGCAAATGGGTCGTGTATTCGGGTTATGTAACATATAACATATATCACTATTTCACATAAAACACATATATCATGTTATTCACTAATGTTCACACAATCACGTAGCGTTACACAAAAACGGGTTCAAAGTACGAGTTGTCACAGTATCCCCAACTAAAAAGAAATTTCGTCCCGAAATTTGGTACGCACTCACTGAGGAAGCTAGATAAGTTAAAGCTAGGTAAGTTATGTCGTTTGCTGGTTTTCCTGGGGTGTCACATCCTCCCCAACTTGAATGGGAATTTCGTCCCGAAATTCACTAGTTGCATCAATGCCAGGTTCGCTAGATTTTGACTGGTCTTCGGGGAACAAATGTGGATACTTAAGTTTCATCTGGTCCTCGCGTTCCCACGTGAACTCTGGACCACGTCTTGAGTTCCAACGAACTCTCACAATCGGTATACGGCTGTGTTTACGAACTTTAACTTCCCGATCCATAATCTCAATCGGTTCTTCGACAAACTGCAATTTGTCGTCTATCTTCAGCTCTTGAAATGGTACTACTAGTGTTTCATCAACCAAACACTTCTTTAGCTGCGATACGTGGAATACATCATGGACATTACCCAACTCAGCCGGTAATTCCAACCTGTAAGCTACCTTTCCAATTCGTTCTAGAATTTTGAATGGTCCCACATAACGAGGGTTTAGTTTGCCGCGTTTCCCAAAACGCACCACACCCTTCCAGGGTGAAACCTTTAACATAACGCGGTCATTAACTTCAAATTCCAATGGCTTACTACGCTTGTCAGCGTAGCTTTTCTGACGATCGCGGGCTGCGGCCATACGGTTTCTGATCTGCACAATGCTTTCTGATGCTTCAAGGACAAACTCAGGGCCTGTGATCTGGCTGTCACCCACCTCATGCCAACAGAGAGGTGAACGACATTTCCGCCCGTACAGTGCTTCGAACGGAGCTGCCTTAATGCTTGAATGGTAGCTGTTGTTGTAGGAGAATTCTATCAACGGTAGGTGCTTCTCCCATCCCTTTCCAAAGTCGAGTACGCACGCTCGAAGCATATCTTCGAGGGTTTGGATGGTGCGCTCGCTTTGACCATCCGTCTGTGGGTGATAAGCGGTACTCATGTCGAGTTGGGAACCAAACGATTTATGCATTGACTGCCATAAATCTGAAGTGAAACGCGGATCACGGTCCGAAATGATAGAGGTTGGCACTCCATGCCTAGAAACCACTTCCTTAAGATACACTGCTGCCAGCTGAGAAAACTTGTCCGTTTCCTTGATTGCTAAGAAGTGTGCTGATTTCGTGAGGCGATCAACAATCACCCAAATAGTGTCATTCCCAGCCTGAGTTCTTGGTAGTCCTGTCACGAAATCCATAGCGATCTGTTCCCACTTCCATGTGGGTATCTCTGGTTGCTGCAGTAGACCTGAGGGCTTTTGATGTTCTGCTTTGACTTTAGCACAGGTCAAACATTTGCTGACGTAGGTTGCTATATGAGCCTTCATGCTGGGCCACCAGTAAGTAGTTTTCAAGTCATGGTACATCTTATCCGATCCAGGATGTACAGAGTAGCGTGATTTGTGTGCCTCCTCCATTACAAGTTCTCGTAAGTTGCCAAAGAGTGGGACCCAAATGCGTCCAGTTACATAGTAAGCGCCGTCTCCCTTCTGTTCTAGTCGTTGTCTCGAGCCACGTAAGGCCTCAGCTCGAATGTTCTCTGGTTTCAACGCTTCCAACTGAGCGTCTCGTATCTGGGAAGGGAGGTTGGACTGAATCGTTAGTTGTAATGCTCGTACACGCCTGGGTGCACTATCCTTTCTGCTGAGGGCGTCAGCTACAACGTTCGCCTTGCCCGGATGATACTTGATGGCACATTCATAATCGTTCAATAACTCCACCCATCGTCGTTGTCGCATATTCAACTCTTTCTGGTCGAAGATGTGCTGGAGACTTCTATGGTCGGTGTAGATGGTGCACTTGGTACCGTACAGATAGTGCCTCCAAATCTTCAACGCAAATACCACCGTTCCTAACTCCAAGTCGTGTGTCGTGTAGTTCTTCTCGTGCACCTTTAGCTGACGAGAAGCATAAGCTATCACCTTCTCGCGTTGCATCAACACACAACCGAGACCCTGAATCGAAGCATCACAATAAACCACAAAATCTTCGGTACCCTCTGGTAACGACAAGATCGGTGCACTGCAAAGTTTCTGCTTTAATAACTGGAAGGCCTCTTCCTGCTTCGTTCCCCAAGAGTACGCCGTGTTCTTCTGTGTCAGTGAGGTGAGTGGTTGCGCGATTTTCGAGAAGTCTTTAATGAACCTTCGATAATACCCTGCGAGACCAAGAAATTGTCGCACCTCAGACGGAGTCTTTGGTGCCGCCCAATTCTTTACCGCATCCACCTTCGCAGGATCCACATGTATCCCTTTCTCGTTAACCACATGCCCAAGGAAGTGTACTTCTCGAATCCAAAAGTCACACTTAGAAAATTTCGCATACAATTGTTCCCTTCTCAAAAGTTCCAAAATGAGGCGTAGGTGGCGCTCGTGATCTTCCTTGTTCTTCGAATAGACTAAGATGTCGTCAATAAATACTATAACAAACTCGTCGAGATATGGCTTGCATACGCGGTTCATGAGATCCATAAAAACTGCTGGTGCATTGGTCAATCCAAACGGCATGACCAAAAACTCATAGTGTCCGTAGCGCGTTCGAAAGGCTGTCTTGGGAACATCCTCTTCCCTAACCCTTACCTGGTGATAACCCGACCTTAAGTCGATCTTTGAATAGAAACTCGACCCTTGCAACTGGTCGAACAAGTCGTCGATGCGTGGTAACGGATAGCGGTTCTTAATGGTCACCTTGTTGAGCTCTCGATAGTCGATACACATACGGAATGTCCCGTCCTTCTTCTTTACGAACAAAACTGGGGCTCCCCAAGGCGACGAACTGGGTCGAATGAAACCTCTATCCAATAACTCCTGCAGTTGATTGGACAGTTCCTGTAATTCCCCAGGTGCTAACCGGTTAGGAGCTCGAGCAATTGGAGCCGCTCCCGGTGCAAGATCAACCTGAAATTCTACTTGACGGTGAGGAGGTAGCCCTGGTAGCTCCTCTGGGAATACATCAGCGAATTCTCGCACCACTGGTAGATCCTCGATCTTACTTTCTTCAGACTGAGCGTTGGTAACTAACGCTAACAGTGCAGGATACCCCTTTTGTAGATACTGTTGCGCACGCATGGCCGTGATAATCCCAACCATCGTCCCACTACGATGCCCTTGAACTAACAGTGACTCTCCATCAGGGAGAGGAATACGCACAATCTTCTCTTTACATAGAATTTCTGCTTGGTGCTTGGACAACCAATCCATGCCCACCACCATGTCAAAACTACCGAGCGTAACGGGAAGGAGGTCAATATCAAACACCTGACCCACGAGATCTAGTTTGCATCCAAAAAGGACATTTGATGCTTCTATCGTCTTACCATCTGCTAGTTCTACTACTTGTTTAACTTCTAGAGGTGTTGGGGTTATCCCTAATCGCTGACTAAACTCTAGGGACACGTAACTCCAATCGGCACCCGAATCGAATAATACAGAAGCAATACGATTGTTAACAGGAAACGTACCAGTTACAACGTTGCCGTCATTCCTGGCATCCCCTGCTCCAAGCTGAAACACTCTGCCCCGAGCACCATTACCCCCGTTGTTGCCGTTGTTGTTATTGTTGTTGTTCCCAGCATTGTTATTATTCGGGCGGTTGTTGTCGTTAGCGTTCTGGTTTAACTGAGGGCAATCCCGCTTAAAGTGACCCTCGTCACCGCACTGAAAGCACCCCTTTCTGAAACCCTGGTTCTGCTGGGGTGGTTGTCCCTGTTGTCTCTGGTTTTGCTGGTTCTGTTGCTGCTGGTGTTTGGGTTGTGAGGTTCTACAATCCCTGGCCTCATGGCCTGGCTTACCACACTTGTTACACGTCCGACCACACGGCCCCCAATGATGATAGCCACATTTGTTACACCGTGGCTTTCTCCCTGCATATGAACCCTGGCTATGGCCACTTCCCTGGCCTTGATTGACAGAAGACGACTGGCTGACGTTGCGGTTGCTGTTGTCTGGCCTTTTCTGAGACTGACCAGCACTGGATGCTTTGTCGTAGTCGCTCCACTTTCGTTTGTTATCATTAGCAGATGCAGTAGCAGTGGGTGTCGCAGCAGCAGTGGCTGAAATGCGCGGAGGTAACGATTCGCTTTCCACCTCTTGATCCACAATCTTGTGAGTCAGACGAACGATCTGGGTCAAATCATTGAGATGGGCTGCAGTGACCAAGCTCTTCACACGCGGAGGCAGCCCTTTGATGAATAACTCAATCCTCCGAGACATAGGCCGAGACAAGTTCGGGCACATGTCGGCCAGTTCATACGATCGCTTCACATACGCTTCGACTTCAGATCCAACCATCTTCAGGTCGTAGTATTCGTTTTCCAACTTCTGGACCTCGTCCCGGGGACAGTACTCCTCCCTGATTAGTTCTTTAAAATCTTCCCAAGTTGTGGCATTCGCTGCCTCGATTCCCAACAACTGCACTTGAGCGTTCCACCATGTTAGGGCACCATCAGCCAAGGTACCCGCAGCATATTTCACTCTATCCCCAGCGGGACAGTTACAGATAGCGAACACAGATTCGGCTTTCTCGAACCATCTTAGAAGTCCCACAGCCCCTTCAGTTCCGGTGAAGGTCTGTGGCTTGCAGTCCATAAACATTTTGAATGTACACACAGGCTGGTTGGGTTGAGGTTGTGCTTGTTGACCTAAATGACGAAAGGGAACACATTATAGGGATGAAAAGACGTGTACGTGGTATAAGAGTAAAGAGTACTTGGTACATTCCGTACCAGCTTGATAGGCTGCCAAAGCCTCAGCCACGCGGGTATTGATTAGGTTATTCAACTCAGCCTGAGTCATGTTGATGTTGCCACGTCCGTGTCCTCGTCCACTCATGTTTCTATAGTTGGGAACAAACCGATTTAGAAATCGAAATGGAACAGGAGTCAAGTATCTTACTGATATTCGCGTACGACTAAGTTCACACATAGTAAGGCAGAACCCTTCTCACGCTCGATAAGCCGCACTGGGACTTGCATGCACCCCGCGTTATTATTAAGTGTGCATCCATAATAATAAGGCGATTTGCATGTTTATCTCAGAGCCTCTTAGCTTGCGCTCGAAGTTTCCCCCGTTCAAATAACACAACAGACGGTATTACAGGTCTATGATCTACATGAGTCGAAGAGTAGTGTCACACTATCGAGTCACTATAGCATTAAATGTGTCAGTTCATATACGTTGTGGGTGTGTGACTGCTAAGCTAGTAGTGTATAAAGGGAGAGACGAACCTTGCAATCTGGAGCTGAGTGTCATGATCGATTGTCGAAGTTGTTCGGTTATAGTCTGGTTTTACAAAACGTTTTAAAACCTAGTTCACTATAACCAGTGGCTCTGATACCAAACTGTAACACCCCCAAATTACCACCTGCGGAAACCCCCGCGAGGCGTGTTACACATCAGAGTCTGAGCCACCAATCACATTGAACCAATAGAAAATACTTAATAAAACATGTCATCAATTCATTAATATCGAGTAGCGGAAGCATATAATAAATTGTTTTGTAATTGTTTCAAAATAACTCAAAACCAAAGTGTCAATACTAGTAATCTCATAGCTTCGATCCATGACAACTCCAACACTCCCAGATGGCAAGTCCACGCTCCAAAGTTAACGACCTACAAGCATGCAACAAGTGTGTCAGACTACGCTTGTGAGTTCAAGGTGTTGTTACGCGTGTTGTTACCAGTTATATGTTAATACGATTCAATGATGTGTTACGATGTTGCTCAAGTTAGACTACCCTAGGGACTACGCCCTTACGTAGCCGAGGAGTGTGCCTCTAAGCAACCCACTATGTTGTTCGGTTAGTTACCCTAGGGGAATCGCCCTTCCGTAACCGAGGAGTGTGCCTCTAAACAACCATAGTGAAACCCAGATAATTAGTACCTAATAGCGCTATCGTCTAATTACCCCCATTGCCCTCCAGGCAATGACCAAAACCGATTAAATTGTTTACCCAATGTTTCCCGTCCAATGTTTACCAGTTGTCCCAAACCACCGGGACGCATGCTTGAGAAAATGCAATGAACTCACCTGGGATTGCTCGGTATGATACACACAATTCAATTAAGTTATAAAGCGATCAATCACGTCCTACCAAAGTTATCATGCCAGTCAGATTCGTATTCAAATATCGCACGTATGTTCTACACGTAGACTAACAAGTCATAAGCACGTAAGGTTCATGGCAACACGTTTGGTACGTTAACAGTCAAGAGCATATCATATTCATACTTGAACGATTTAAATAACCAAGCCCAAAAGATAGCAGGCCCAACATAAAGGTCTCGGCCCAATTAACATTGGCAGTCCAATTAGCAGATATGTAACCAAGTCCAATTACTTGGCCCAATCAAGTGGGCCCGTGATTGTGTAGGGTCCAAACAGTGTATATTGCATAACTGGTCTCGAGTCGCAACAGCTGGTTACGAGTCGCAACAGAGATTACGGTTTGTCACGGTCCGGTTACGAGTCGCAACGGGACTCGCAACCGTGGTTTCGGTTCATGCTGTTTGTGTGAGATTGCGACTTGGCAAGGTCCGGTTACGAGTCGTAACAGGACTCGCAACCTTTGGTCTCGACTTGTCATGCCCTGGTTACGAGTCGCAACAAGACTCGCAACCATGGTTTCGGCTGATGTTGCTGTGTGAGGTTCCGAGTCGCAATTGGAGATACCGAGTCGCAACCGTGATGTGTGTAACTGGTTTCCATAATTCTAGCAACAATCATTCCGTAAATTCAGTAAACATATTCGGCAGTTTCGTAAATCAGATCAAATCAATAATCATTCATATTCAAACGTGTTCATGATCAGCATTAAACAACAACTAAACCGTTTTCATAATATGCTAATACTCGATCAAACAAGAAATTATATCACTAATTCGTATGAACCCTAACCCAAATACATGAACAATAATCCTGACATACTCGCTCAGTTGCATCTACGGTTCAATTATCATATGACAATCCCATCAACAGGACATAGCAACCATGTTATCATCTAATCATGAACATATACAGTTAATATCTAGGTTGCAACCGATTCACAGAAACATCATTCAAGTAACATTCAACCAATCGATTACTTGCTAGAACATACAATATCAAACATCATGAGAACAAACACTAACCGATTAGTAAGAATAGAGTGATCCGAACACGAGTATCTTTGCAAGCCAAGATGTGTTGCCTTCGAGTTTCAAGAGGGGAAGGAGAGAGCTTCTAGGGTTTTTGTGTGTGTGTGTGTGAGATAATTGCAACAAATGAGAGAACTCCCCCACTAGTGAGTGTTTACACGGTTTAAGAGAGTGGGCCGTCCCCTCATCGGGCCGCCCTAACGGTCTCGAGTCCATCAATCATGGACCGAATGGGTTGTGTAGGCAAATGGGTCGTGTATTCGGGTTATGTAACATATAACATATATCACTATTTCACATAAAACACATATATCATGTTATTCACTAATGTTCACACAATCACGTAGCGTTACACAAAAACGGGTTCAAAGTACGAGTTGTCACATCTATCAATCCGTATATGTATCACATTAGGATGGTTTCATCATA
The DNA here is from genome assembly GCF_002127325.2 of Helianthus annuus. Lineage (NCBI taxonomy): Eukaryota > Viridiplantae > Streptophyta > Magnoliopsida > Asterales > Asteraceae > Helianthus > Helianthus annuus. The sequence continues at coordinate 96,617,667 of NC_035439.2, read as the reverse complement.
AAGCAAACTCTATCTCTCTCAAATTTACACACGCCAACACCTAGAATTTCATCACAAAAGCCTTTCTCCTTCTTGATCGTTCGACGGCAGACGTAGGAGACCCCCCCCCCCCGCAGCTTATTGTGTTCGTTATCATTCACCTTTGGGTTAGTGTTTTATCCTTTGGGTTAGTGTTTTATCAATTGCTTTAGTTCTATGAGATCGTGTTTGACGATATGTATGATCTTCTGTTATGTATTGCAAACTTGGATAGAATTGTTGAAGTATGACTTGGTGATTAACTTGGTCCTTATTCGAGTATTTGTTATTACTGAATTGATAGTATATGTTAACAATGGAAGTATGATAAATAATTGTGATTTAGTCAATCTGGTTGCTACTGTTGATGATAAAGATGACATAGTCATCAGGTGTTGATGGGCCGGTTATGTCGAAACATGGGATGGGTTATGTTGTGCGATTTATAATGAATTCTAGGTTGATGATAACACTTGTTTTAAATTCTGGTCGATTATATTTATTCAAGTATAAAACCTCGCTGATTGTGTTGATGATTGCGTGACTTCTCATGGAATGATTATATATGGTTACTGTGTACGTGATATATATATATATATATATGATGTGAGGGTTTATAATTTGTATGACTTTGTTTTATATGAATGGATAAACTAGATGACTTGGTATATTAAACCGTGCCATGATGCCAATGTATTCATGATTCCGGTTATGATTAATGAATAAACTAGATGATGGTGTATATGTCCGAAACAACCGTGCTTACAATAATCGTGATTAATGATTAATATGTCTGGTTTGATTGTGATCGATGCATGATAACTGATGTTGGCCGATAGAATGGAGTCATAGTAATAGAGGTTACATATTGGCTCGATTAGTATGATAAACAATAATAGCATTCAGTTAATGATCATATGTTGGTAGCCAGGGTGACCGATTCAGGATATGTTCAAATATGTGAAACCAGTTAGTCTTGCTTGGGTATGATCTTGACTAAACAGATTAGATATGCATGATCATAGACCGAAATATAGGTTATACAAAGTAATTGTATGGGCTGTTCATATATGGTGAGGTGTAAGATGAACAACTTGGGCCAGTAACAAAAAGGGATCACATATGGATTGGGCTGATAGTTGTTAAATGATCTGAATTGATAATCTGGGCTGCACTTGGTTAGCACTTAGGATTGGGTAAAGATAACAGGCCGTACACATGGGTTGTGAATCAGTGGTTTGGGCCGGGTACTTTAGTTTATGAGTTACATCATCGGGTGTGTGACCAAAATGGAATTGAACGTGATGTTATTTGATGCGTGTCTTGTGAAGTATGAGTTTGTGAGGTTAAATGTGTTACATGATCACTTATTGTTTGTTGCATAACGTTATGTGTGTATATATTTTATGTGTGCTACTTATGATGAAATGCGCGTTTAGACGTGAATACCAAACTGATTGCTGCTGGTAAACTATGATAGGACGTATTTAATCAACTGTTAAACAAGTAACATAATCTACCGAGCAAACCTAAGGTGAGTTCATTGCATTTTCTCAAGCATGCGTCCCGGTGGTTTGGGACAACTGGTAAACATTTGGAAGGGAAACATTGGGTAAATAACTTAATCGGTTTTGGTTATTGCCTGGAGGGCAATGGGGGTGATTAGTTGATAGCGCTATTAGGTGGGAAACCTCACACCGGGCCGTAAGGACGGGCGTGAACTAATTATCTGGATAGGGCTATGGTTGTTAGAGGCACACTCCTCGGATACATATGGGCACTCTCCCTAGGGTATCTAACGAAGGCAACATAGCAAACGGTCGTTAAGGGGTACCCACTCCCCGGATACTTATGGGCACACTCCCTAGGGTATCTAACATGAGCAACATCGAAACAACAAACATCATAACAACGAATAACATATCGTCTTGCAAACTGTTTTACTAACATGATCGGTAACACTACTTGGTATACAAACACAAACCTTGAACTCACCAGCGTAGTCTGACACACTTGGTTACATGCTTGTAGGTAATTACTGAAGGAACTTGGGAGCTTGCCGTCTGATGCTGCTGGAGTGGTTGTGGTCATAATAAACAGTTACTTTGATTTGGTTTCGATACATTTATACATTTAAACTTTTATGCTTCCGCTCAATACTTTGGTTTTGGTTAAACTTTTCAAACGTTATATTTATTTCAATTGGGTATTTCAATACATTATGACTTGTGTTTGATATGATTGGTGGCTCTTTGTTGGATCGTTGCACCTCCAATAGGGACATACCCTAGGTGGTAATTTGGGGGTGTGACAGAGAAATTCTCTAAAAACCCAGATGAACACGATGGAGATTCTTGTTTCTCTTTCTTAACCAACAACTTTCTCTCTCTAAAACAACAAATGTTTCTATCACACATGAACACGTTGGAGATTCTTGTTCTCTTTCTTGATGAACATGATGGGAATTCTTGATATTTTGAATTCTCAAAAGAAGAAGAAGAGAGGGAATGATATATAGATGATGATGGTTTGATGGTTTTGTGTGACAACCCCCACATTTACAGGTATCCGTACAATTAATTAATATTTAATTTGTGCTTAATGACTGTGCTTAATTTCAACAGTGATTAAACTGTTTTCTGTTTTCTATTACATACATATGCATCACATTTTACACTGTCACTCCATTAATTTCACACAAACATTAGTGACAAACTTGATGCACGAAGCACAGTTAGCACAATGAGCGGATAACCCAGAGAGATGCTGACAATGCCAGCACCTAGACAGACAATGTTTTTGAGGCCAGTATGAGCTAGAGATAGAATACTACACTGGTAGGGAGTGTAGGGAAGTGAGGACCATAAAACTGCGTCACTAGGTGATAGTTATAGTGCCCGGAAGTGCCTAAAACACACTTCAAGTGCAGAATTCTGCACTAAATAACCAAAATTCAGCATTTAATAATGCTAGTAAAAATAGTCCTAGATACTTTCCAAAGTGTTGGGAATTAAATGTGTCACTAAAAATAATATAAAAGACACTTTATGGATTAATTTAGCACTTTAACGGAACAACACCCAACCGAATAACCGGACTTTACCCGGAACATAAAAATATTGCCAAACACATTGTTTTTACTTTTCTGAGCTAGTTAGGGTCCCCGAACACCCTAACACACTTTATAAATAACAACACACCTTAACATACTAACTTAACATTTAAATCCTAACTAATTAGTAACCTTCCATTACAACCCAACCCCATACCCCCCCCCCCTACGAAACCGGTTACAAGGGTGGAGACCCACCCTTGGTTACTTTGATTTGTTTATTAAACTTGTATTGTACTAGAGAAACATGAAACCTAATGGATATTAGAAGTGTTGGAGTATTATATATTTACCCACAAGTTCATCATTCATCCTTATCTCCACACATATCACCAACACCCCAAACTCTTTCCTCTTCCTTTTGTTCGGCCGAGAACACCACAACCATCATCACCACCTTCAAACTTCCTTCATGCACTCTACACATATCCAAGGGTGCTAGAGGCCATACAAGTAAGCTTGGTGTTTTGGGAAGCTCAAGGACCGCTCTTGTTTTCTTTTATCCATCACTTTTTCGCCTTGTTTCTCCCATAGCCTTGTGCTAGTAGTAAGTGCCTTAGATCTTCATCTTGTTCATATTTTTGTTGGTTAATAGCAATAAGAATGGTGAAATGTTAAGAACTCTAAAGAACATAATCAAAGTCTTGAAGTATAAACTAACTAGAGGTGAAAAATGGTTAAAGTAGTGAAGAAATCATGTTGATCTTGTGTTGTCATGCTTGTTGAATGGTGTTTGTTAGATAGAATGATATGGTTCATCACATAAACTTGCTAGATCATGTTTAAAGACATGAACTAGCAAGATGTGAAGATTAAAAGTGTCGTGGATGATGAAATCATCCACACATAAGCTATGAACTTGATTACATATATGTTTTCTTAAAAAATGAAGATCAAAATGAGTTGTAAACTTGTAGATCTAAAGATCTATGAGTGGTTTTTCGAAAGAACCAAGTGAAAAATATTACTTTTGATAACACTTGGATCTTACATAAAATTTACGCATTTTTAGTGGGTAAACAAGTGTAGAAACACTTGTGTAAAAAGAAAATTTCACAAAGAAATATTTTTGGAAATCATGACTAGAAGTTGTAAATGTTCAAATCCTTTAAAAATAAAGTTTTTAAGAAACTAACCACATTTTTAAAGGTAAAAGACTTACTAATTATGCTAGTAAGTTACTACTTGCTTTTATAAATTTTACAAGTTCATAAGCTTATAGTTCATGCTTATTTTTGTCAAGATTGGTGATTAGAGATTGTATATTGTTGGTTGATGACTGTTTGAATGATTTTACAAAAGAAAATTATATGCTAGTAAGCATGGACACCTCCATTTACAAAGGAAACTCTGGCGAAATTTTTCTAGAATTTCAACACTTAGAAATATTTTCTAACAAGATTTGCAAATATATTTTTAACTTTATTTTTCTAAATAAACTTCGCCATCATTTTTATTTCAAAATTACCAAGTACCAGAGGTGGATTTTTCGTAAATAAGATTTGATAAATATATATTTAGAATATATATTTTATACTAAAACGCTTGTGTGATTGTTTGTTATTCTGTGCACTAGATATATTATTTTTAGGGTAAAAATAATATAACTTGAAAATACCATGAAATTACGACTCCAAAACAATACCAGCGCTCTCACAAAATAAATATTTAAGTTACACAGGTATTGTTGCTTTACGACACGCTAAAACGTAACTTATGTATATTTCGGAAAATACTCTCATACGTATATTTTGATAAAGTATTATTTTGGAAAGTGTATGAGGTAAAATATAATATTTATGGGAAAAATATATACATTTTGGAATTAAAATGTTTTAGACAAGTGATTAAAATATGTTTTCTAAGTGGGACTTAAAATATATTTTTCGGAATTATAAAGCGTACATGTATAAACACCCCCATCCTTGGGAAGGAATATACGAAGTTAAAATACTTCAGAAGTATTAATACAGAGATATTGAATAAACAATTATTCCAAAACTAAATAAAATTATTATAACTTGGAATAATATCAGAACGTAACTCAACAACATAAATACTAAGACAAAGCACGACCCGTTCGTCTAATAGACGTTAGTACACTGTAGGTAGTCGTGTTGGCTTAGGAGACTGGGGTTACACATACTGAAGACGCAATACAGTGAGTTCATGTTTCCCCATTTTCTCTTTACTGTTTTCAGTTTTATATTTCGGGGGTGAAATACATGCGACAAATATTACAAACATTTATTACATGGTATTGTTAGGGTAGGGAGGGTTTTTACTACTTAGATCATGTGAGTGGGTAGGTGGAACTTAAGGCCATTAATCCTCGTTGTAGGACTGAGGGACATGAGTGATAGATCTATTCGGGTGTAACGAGCCCCACTCCTGAGTCCGCCGAGTGGACCATGAGGTGACTATGTGCCTGACGCTAAAATCTGCTAGGTTTGAGTCTTCCTGCATCACTTCACACATATCAGTGGCTTTGCAACCCATTGGTGATCTCTTTTTCCTTAATGCTACATACTAGGAACTTACATACATACTTACAACATTTTTCAAAGGTTTATACATACACACAAACAATCACATGAACTCGCTCAACTTTTGTTGATGTTTTTCAAACTACATGTATTTCAGGAAATTTTAATGGATCCGGCGGGCGTTGGAAGTTTTTATGCTGCGTTAAGAATAAAGATGTCATCCATGGTCTTTGAGTTTGGATGGTGTGTCTTATTCCTGGACGAGACATGTCTTCCAAACCTTGGTATTATTCAATATCTTTTGTCGAGTCTTTAATGAACTCAAAAGCATTTTGTACGATTTGTAAAACTAGAATTTGTAGTCTACGTTTTAAAACGATGTTGTTATGTTTTAAACTTATTTAATGGATGACAAACCTATGGTTTTATCATATAGTTGATGTTATGATTAAATGCAATGCTATTAAGAAAGTCACACCATAATCACGCTTTCGCAAAAGTCAGGTGTGACATTTTGATAGTGATACACTGCTCATATCAAATCAACAATATTTTAAAATATTTTATGTACCTGGGTTCTCTTTGCTTTGCACAAATACCCTCCTGGCCCACTCATCAACATAAGTAATGTATTTAACTTAAATCAATAAACCATCAAATTTCCGTAAACCTTAGATGATGATGATCAATGGTTATAAAGTGAGTTTCCTAGGTTTTCTTAGTACAAATAAGTTTTCTATACATCCTTCCCCTGTATATATATATATATATATATATATATATATATATATATATATATATATATATATATATATATATATATATATATATATATATATATGATGGGCTCTATAGAAAACTCTATCTTTTTAAGAAAACTATGGAAACCCAATGTCATCCATTGATTATCTTTCATCACACTTGATCAAGGGCTCTCTTAATTTTGGTAAGAATTATATTTAAAAGAAATCTTATAATACACATTAGTACAACTGGAAGGGCATTTTCGGTAGTGCAAATTGCCCTCTGAAAAGACTTTTTGGCATTGGAAATGACAAAACCCATTTGTGTAGTACTAGTATCATCATCTCTCTCCTCTTTCTTCTAGTCAAATCTTTCAAAACACTATTATCTCTCTCCTCTTTCTTCATCATGTAAAAGAGAAAAGCTTCATGGTCTTCAATCGTGATCCTTCAATGGTCGAGCACATCAGAGTATCACAAAGACACACGCATGAGTGTGTGTGTGAGAAGAACGATGACAAGATGAATGTTTTTAGAGAGAGAAAGTTGATGTTTTAGATAGAGAAACAACAATATTTATCACAAAGACACACGCACGAGTGTGTGTGTGAGAAGAAGGTTTGAAGATCTTCTTCGTGTTCATCGGACGGTTATAGATCCGGTAAGTGTTCTTGAAATATCATTTCACACTTTATTTTTTGTTGAAATGGTTGTTAATATGTTTTTGTGTGCTGAAAGTGTTTTAGTAATGGTTAATGGGGTATCCATGGTTAATGTTCATGTATATTAAATAAATCAAAAACTTTAGGATGAGATTTTGAACGGGTTTTTTTGTTGGTTTGGTTGCTTGTTAGGGGCTTTTGATCTTAACATTAGCTGTTTTTTTGTTGGTTTGGGTTGCTTGTTTGGGTTTTTGATCTGAACAGTAAGTGTTTTTTTGTTGGGTTGCTTGATTCGCAGACTCAGGCCCATAACATGTGTTAAGCCCCCTGTTAGAATGTTATATAACGTGTGTTGATTTACAGAAACAAACCCATAAAGATATTCAATTGACAAGCTGGATGGATGTAGGCGAAGTTAATGCGTGTTCTAGTAATGGTTAATGTTCATGTATTTTAAATAAATCCAAAACTTTAGGATGAGATTTTGAACGGGTTTTTTTTTGTCACACCCCGAATTTCCCCGTGTCACCGGTGGGCCCGGTGGGGGAGTATCGTGACGTAGTTGATATCATCATTGTCAAACAACACAATTTATAATGCACAGCGGAAGCAAAAGAAATAGATTTATTTCAACCATCAAATGTAATATTTAAGTATCACAAGTAGTCGAAATAGATCCACAGGCGGATCGGAATAAAAGGAGAAAATTGTTCAACAGATAAATGCATCCCAAAGCTTGCGAGACTCTATGATGCTAAGGAGAGACCAGCCTATTACGTATAGCACCTGCACTTAATCTTTTTGGGGAAAATACGTCAGTTTACACTGGTAAATACAATTTAACTGACTCATTTTGAAAAGGTTTTAAAAATTTATTTAAATGCTCAAGGCACAAAACATTTTATAACTTGGGAATAATTAATCAAAGTTAAACTTGTAAAAGAATTACATGTTCGTTATGCGTTCAGTCGCCCGAGTCGTGTCGGGTTTAAGGTTAATTGACACACCACTCAGTATAAGTCCGCGGTGGGAAGCCAACGTTTATACCTTAATAATATGGACATAATACCGGGTGTACGCCTACACCCGGGTGTCAAGGTCGTGGCCATTACTTAAAATGATGCCAAGGATATCCGGGACATGGTCATTAAACTCCCAAAGGCGTAAAAACAAACAAAACCAATTTTTCAAACGGGTCACATATTGATATCAACTACGTCACGATACTCCCCCACCGGGCCCACCGGTGACACGTGGAAATTCGGGGTGTGACAGGTTGGTATCAGTGCCAACACTGAGTGAATTAAACACTAGCCTTTGCGTGTTTAATCTCAGTGCACAAATTGCACATTCTTCGAGTTCCGAGTCTAGACATCGAACATAGGACAAACTCTGTTTTGTTTTATTTTGAGTCTTTTATAATTATATTGTGGTTGTTATTTAAATCATGTATGCAGGTCATCATGCCACCAAGATTTCTTCGTGGTCGAGGCAAGGGACTCGTCACGGGTCATGATCACGAAGCCGGGCCTTCGCACCGGCGAACCCCATCCATTACTATGAGCACCAGTCCCCAGGAGCCGTGGAGGCTCTATGTTGAACCTGGTAGACGGTCTGTCTCCCTTAGCTCTTCACCTTCTTACCAGCACTCCTTTGGGCCCCAATCGGAAAATGAGCCCAACGAACAACCACCCTCTTTCATACCTCTGCAGAGATCCACTCTCACCACTCCTTTGGTGACCCAACCCCAACCTGCCAGAGCCAGTTCAACCCGGCCAACGTTTTCCAGAACCCGTGGGTTTTAACCCACTTGGACCGGAAGACCACTTCTCTGGGGATAACGATATGGACGAGGATACTGACCCTATGGAGCCTGCTACAGGGACGCCCAACCACCCGATAGAGATCTCTGACGGATCATCTTTCCACGGATCGCCTTATCGCGGTCCAGACAGCTACGAGGAGAGGTTCCGAAACATCGACTGGTATTTTACCCCCTCACACCACTCGTCCCCCTACCAGCAGCAACAACAGCAACAGCAACAGGATCCTTCTCAGGATTCTTGTTTCGTGGCAGTTACTCCGCCACCACCACCACCAGTGGAACAGCAGCCGCCTCCGGAGCCACCGAGGCGGAGGAGGTCGAACGCACGGATGTCCGTGCGAGGGGGTGTCCGCATCAGCACACCCCAACCATCAAGTGGCAGCCATTATCCGCCACTTCAGGAGGAAGAAGAAGAACCACAATTGGGGGGTCCATCAAGCCCCATTCCAGAAATTAACTCAGTACCTGTGGCACCACCATTGGGTTTCGATAACCCAATTCCTGCGTACGCCGGGCCAGCGGCGTATAACCCCTTCGAGCAGCCGACGCATACCCACTACAACTACAATTATGCTAGTGTGGACCCGTACCAAGTGGCATGGGACTACAATGCCAGTCACCCTGAAGGGCCTTATGGAGGACTCTGGACTACTGGTTACCCGACTTTTGGGTACCAGCATCCGCCACCTCCTCCACCTGTGTATCAGCCGCCGCAGCCACAGATTATTCCACCTGAGCACCAGCAGGAAGTCCTTGAGAGACTAGACCGTTGTGAACGGGAAATTCAGACTGAGCGCAGACACAACAGAGGATTCTTCAAAGGACTATCAGATCTGATCAAGGGAAAGTCCAAAAGGAGGGACTATTGAAGATCCTTGTTATTTTTATTTAGTTGTAATTCAGTCCCTGCGTGGACTTTTTGTTTCAGTATTCAGCTCTTGCGTGAGCTTGTCTTTTAGTACTCTGCTCCTGCGTGGGCATGTTTGGTTAGTTAACCCCTGCGTGGGTTTGTTCTTGAATTCCGCCCCTGCGTGGGCATTTGTTTTTGTAGAAGTCCCGTTTTGGGCAAATGTTGTACTTGATTAAGACAATTTATGGGATGGTTTAATTAAGTTTTCATTTTGATTAATTATCTGCATGAAATATGAAAATTAATGAAAATTAAAAAGATCTGCCATTATATTAAATTTGGTAAAATCTAAAGAGAACCAAGACCTAGCCTTTTGGTTTATAAAACAAGGCCAAGATGGTAGTTCCATAATTAGGTTAAGATCCATAATTAACATCTCAATTTAGGACTATTCTGCGTTGATTATTAAAGAATCTTGGAGGTAAAACCTAGCCTTTGTGTTATTGCAAACCTGGCCAAGATGGTACAACCCACACAATAGATTCCAATTATTTACATCTGTTAGTATGTTAATGATTTTGGCAAACTGTGAATCAGTAAAGTCACACAGGCCATCTCTCATAAAGGGTTAATTTTAAATTCCCTTAATTATTTAACCACTTCTTTGAAGTGAAGTGCCTGTGGGCAATAATTAAATGTCCTCCGTGACTAAGGACAGTGGTAGCTTATGACTCCCTGTTATTAAATGGAAATGAACTATGATTCAACCTAACACACCTAGATACTATAAAATCTTAATTATTTATTTTAACTGTCCTTGTGACTAGGCCTTATGTGCCAATAATAAAGTATCATAGGATAATAGTAAAATCCTAATGTTTTAACGAATTAACCTAAAATGGCAATTTAAAACCTTGGTTAATAAAACATAAAATACTATAAGAGCCTTTGAGTTAAAAACCTTGTCCATCATTTACATGTAGCAATTGAAGCTACATGGCTAGATCGGAGGAAGTCAATAGCCATCCGGTAGGAAACCGTGATGATGCTAAATTCTTAGTAACGGGTGCTGAACTGAAAGCGATTGTGAATGATGCGGTTGCGAAAGCCTTGGAACGACAGTACAGTGAGTACAGTGAGACCCGTAGTAGAACCTTACCTACACCGCATGCTAAACCAAAGAATCATTCTGAGGCTCACAACAAACCACCACCTACTCCACCCAAATCTAAGAAAGATGATGACCGACACTCCTCGAATGAAAACAGTGTTCACCCCAAGAAGATTGTGTTTGATGAAGCCCCACGTGCTAAGGGTTGCACGTATAAATATTTTGTATCTTGTAAACCTCGGGAGTTTACTGGAGAAAAAGGGGTAGTAGACTGTATGACATGGCTTGATGAGATAGAGACAGTGGTAGACATCAGTGGTTGTGCTGAAAGGGATATGGTTAAGTTTGCATCCCAGTCTTTCAAGTGTGAGGCTTTGGCTTGGTGGGGGGCGTTGATCCAGGCTTCTGGAAAGGTTGCCTTGTACAATATGTCTTGGAAGCAATTTGTTGCTCTTGTCAAGGATAACTACTGCCCTCAGCATGAGGTTGAACGAATAGAATCTGAATTCCTATCTCTGGTTATGAAAAACCTAGACTGCCAGGCATACCTCACCAGTTTCAACACCTTGTCCAGAATGGTTCCTTACCTGGTAACCCCTGAACCCAAGAGAATCGCACGTTTTATTGGGGGTTTAGCCCCAGAAATCAAGGCTAGTGTGAAGGCCTCTAGACCTATCACATTCAGATCTGTAACCAATTTATCTCTGTCCCTCACTCAAGATGCAGTGAGACTAAGAACCTTGAAGAATGCGGATTCTAACAAGAGGAAACGTGAGGATGATAATTCACGTCGATCGAACAAGAAACATAGGGGAAACCGTGACAGTAAGAAGGGATCTGAGGCCAGGAGGAGCAAGCAACAGTCGGGCGATAGGCCTAAGTGCAAGGTTTGTAGGAAGCACCATTTTGGGAGGTGCAGGTTCGAACAGAAATCCCAACCCAAGATGTGTGGGATATGTAAGTCTTCTGAGCACAGAACTCTTGAGTGCAAGAAGTTGAAAGACGCAACTTGTTACAGTTGCAATGAAAAGGGGCACATCAAGACCAACTGCCCAAAGAATGTCAAGAAGACTGAAGATGGGAAGAAGACCAATGCCAGGGTCTTTCAAATGAATGTTCAGGAGGCCATCCAGGACGATAACGTCATAACTGGTACGTTTCTCATTAACGACGTTTACGCAAGAGTATTATTTGATTCTGGAGCAGATAAATCGTTTGTGGATAGTAAATTCTGTGAGCTATTAGGATTGCCTGTTAAAGCCTTAAGTGCAAATTATGAGGTAGAGTTGGCAGATGGAACTTTAGAAACCGTCTCAACTGTATTAGATGGATGTGCTATATCCATTAGGAACCACTCTTTTCCTCTTTCCCTGCTACCCTTTAAGTTAGCCGGTTTCGATGTAGTATTGGGCATGGATTGGTTATCGCATAACCAAGCCCAGATTGTATGCAATAGGAAGCAAGTAGTAATCAAGACTCCATCCGGTGAGCCTCTCACCATTTAGGGAGATACACATCATGGATTGCCTGAGCAAGTGTCTATGCTCAAAGCATCCAAATGTTTGAAGAATGGTTGTGTTATCTATATGGCACAGGTGACCATTGATGAGCAAAAGCCCAAGATTCAGGACATTCCCGTTATATCAGAGTATCCTGAAGTATTCCCGGAAGAACTGCCTGGTTTGCCGCCAGACAGGCAAGTGGAATTCAGGATCGATATCATTCCTGGAGCTGCACCTATCGCTAGAGCGCCTTATAGACTAGCACCAACGGAGATGAAGGAATTAAGAACACAGCTAGATGATTTATTAGCCAAAGGTTTCATTAGACCTAGTTCGTCTCCTTGGGGAGCGCCGATCTTATTTGTCAAGAAGAAAGACGGTTCGATGCAATTATGTATCGATTACCGAGAGCTTAACAAGGTTACTATCAAGAATAGGTATCCTTTGCCCAGGATCGACGATTTGTTTGATCAACTTCAAGGGGCAAGCTATTTCTCCAAGATAGATCTGAGGTCGGGATATCATCAGTTGAAGGTTAAGGATGAAGATGTGCACAAGACTGCGTTTAGGACTCGTTATGGTCACTACGAGTTCCTAATGATGCCTTTCGGGCTCACTAACGCACCTGCCGCATTCATGGATCTCATGAATCGCGTCTGTAAGCCATATTTGGACAAATTTGTCATCGTCTTCATTGACGACATTCTCATTTATTCCAAGAATCAAGCTGACCACGAGAAGCACCTCCGTTGCATTTTGAAATTGCTTCATCAAGAAAAGCTATATGCAAAATTTTCAAAATGTGAATTTTGGTTGAGAGAAGTCCAATTTCTTGGACATGTGGTCAGTGAGCGCGGTATTCAGGTGGATCCCGCTAAAGTTGAAGCTGTCATGAATTAGCAAGAGCCAAAGACACCTATGGAAATCCGCAGTTTCCTAGGTTTAGCAGGCTACTACAGGAGATTCATCGAGAATTTCTCAAGAATTGCAGCACCCCTAACTTTGCTGACTCGCAAGAATAGCAAGTTCAATTGGGGACCTAAGCAGCAAGAGTCATTCGACATTTTGAAGCAGAAATTGAGTAACGCTCCCGTGTTGACGTTACCTGATGGGATTGATGAATTTGTAGTCTACTGTGATGCATCACACACCGGGATGGGTTGTGTGTTAATGCAGAAAGGCAAGGTCATTGCCTATGCTTCACGACAGTTGAAGGTGCATGAGAAGAATTACACCACCCATGATCTGGAGTTGGGTGCCGTTGTATTTGCACTAAAATTGTGGAGACACTATTTGTATGGTACCAAATGTGTGATCTATTCCGATCACAAAAGCCTCCAACACCTGTTCAACCAGAAAGAATTGAACATGAGACAACGACGTTGGATGGAAACTCTGACTGATTATGATTGTGAAATCAGATACCATCCAGGCAAGGCTAATGTAGTCGCAGATGCCTTGAGCAGAAAGGAGAGGGTAAAACCAATCAGGATCAATGCCAAAAGCATTGAGGTCAGGAACAGTCTAAATGAAAGGTTGTTAGCCGCACAGAAAGAGGCAGTATTAGAAGCTAACTACCCTAATGAAAAGCTAGGAGTAACTGAAGAGCAGTTATCCTATGGCAAAGACGGAATCCTGAGACTAAATGGAAGAATATGGGTTCCTGTTTATGGAGGACTTCGAGACGTCATCCTTAAGGAAGCCCACAGCTCCAGATATTCCGTCCATCCTGGAGCGGATAAGATGTACCAGGATGTAAGGGCAAATTATTGGTGGATAGGCTTGAAAAAGTCTATAGCCACCCATGTGGCTAAATGTCTGACGTGCGCTCAAGTTAAGGCCGAGCATCAGAAACCGTCAGGTTTGCTACAACAGCCTGAAATTCCCACTTGGAAATGGGAAATGGTAACAATGGATTTCATCACCAAGTTGCCTAAGACGCAGAAAGGAAATGACACTATTTGGGTGATAGTTGATCGACTGACCAAATCAGCACATTTCCTACCCATTAGAGAAACTTTCAGTTCCGACATGCTAGCCCAACTGTACGTGGATAAGATTGTATCCCTGCATGGTGTACCAGTATCTATCATCTCCGATAGGGATACCAGATACACATCTCATTTCTGGAAGAGTTTCCAAAAGTCCCTGGGTACGCAATTGAATTTTAGTACAGCTTATCATCCTCAGACGGATGGGCAAAGTGAGCGTACTATTCAAACCTTGGAGGACATGCTTCGGGCATGCGTGATTGACCTAGGAGGAAGTTGGGATAGACACTTACCTCTGATCAAATTTTCCTACAATAATAGCTACCACACCAGCATTAAGGCTGCGCCTTTTGAGGCATTATATGGTAGAAAGTGCAGAACACCCATTTGTTGGGCAGAGGTAGGAGAAGTTCAGTTATCAGGACCAAAATTAGTCCTGGAGACAACGGACAAGATTACCCAGATTAGTGAGCACCTAAAAGTTGCCCGTGATAGGCAAAAGAGCTATGCTGATGGTAAGCGAAAATCCCTCAAGTTCGAGGTTGGCGATAAAGTTTTGCTCAAGGTATCACCATGGAAAGGGGTAATGAGATTTGGAAAGAAAGGTAAGTTAAGCCCGAGGTATATCGGACCATTCGAGATCATCGAATGTGTAGGATCGGTGGCTTATAAGTTGAACTTACCAGAGGAGCTTAGTGGTATTCATAACGTGTTCCACATCTGCAATCTGAAGGAATGTCTAGCTGATGAATCGCTAGTCATACCGCATACGGATGTGCATATAGACGAAAGCTTAAAGTTTATAGAAAAACCTGTGTCGATTGAGGACCGACAGGTAAAGAAGCTTCGAAGGAAGTATGTACCCATTATCAAGGTCAAATGGGAGGGCCGCAGAGGTCCTAATTATACGTGGGAATTAGAATCCACGATGAAAGAGAAATACCCTCAATTGTTTCAGTAAATCTCGAGGTCGAGATTTCTTTTAAGGGGGTGAGGATGTAACACCTCGAAAATTCCTGTCCAATAGAATAAAGACACATGTCATGGAGGACACGTGTCAGGAACCCGGATCAAATAAAGAGATGTATGGTAGGATTTTAAAGAGGGCGTCATGTTATTAAAAATACCTCTGAACGACCCAAGGGTGACATGTTATTAAAGCACCTCTGAGCGACCCGAATTATAAATCCCAAGATCCATAAATCATTTGATAAACATCTTATGTTCTAACCGGTTGATTTCCGAATAAATAAAATTTCCATCTTTATATGGAAAATGGACTATTGATGATGTTACTACAAGAAAATCTAATTGTAATCCTAATCTATTTGGGAGATATTGATTAATCTTGTTCAATTCAAACTTTCTTGGCTTTTCCGTCAAATTACTCCCACAAGAATCCACTATGAGAAAGGGGACATGTAAGAGCCCTTCTTCCATGCAATGGCTGTGCAAGAGGTCCCACAAACTGAAAAGAGATAGCATGTTTCGGATATTATTGGTTGCATGGTCAAGACTTAAAAGTTTTCAAACTTTTGTCTTCTGGCCATCGCTTACGGACCGCAAGACCCCACGTTTACGGTCCGTAAGCAGGTTACCTGGGTGTGTTCAGCAAGGTCGGTTACGGACCGTAAAGGTTTAGGCTTACGGTCCGTAAGGAAGGAATACGGACCGCAAGGCCATGTGCTTACGGTCCGTAAAGGCGTCGCTGGCAGCAGATTTTGGACAGCTGCCTGTCCAACCCGTTAAACCGACTTAAAACGTAAAATTATGAAACCATGGGCTTGCTAGGCAGTTTATAGGCCTCTAGGAACACCTGGGATGATCCTCCAACCATTGTAGACTTGCTTGTCACAATCTTGGACCTCTTGGCTCACTATATAAAGACTTGGAATTTGTAACCATTGGCACTTGCTCTCTTGGCACTTTTGTTCAAGACTCTCTGGAGCTTTCCTGGTCAGCAACCCATTTTCTTTAGGTCCCTAATCCTTCTTAGGACTCTTGTAAGTGCTCTTAACCTTCTTTAATCCATTCTAGCTTAACTAATTAAGTAAAAGTCAAACCATCGTAATTAAGGTTTGACTTCGTGATTAATCATAATGTGCTCTGTCAAATCACGAATTAAAAATACCTTTAGGAAGGTAATTAAGTGGGTAACAAACCCTTAAAAGGGTATTTCCAGATTCCTACTCTAAGCATGTCAATTGTCGAGTCAATGCTAACTATAAAAAGTCAACAGGATGCTTACTTTCAAATTAATACATAATTAGCAATGTAGGTTGCATGTAACCTGTTTGAACATTAATATAACTTGGTAATAAGTATAAGAACATGTTCCAACATGTTCAACTCGACAATTTTCTGTTTAGACCCGGTTCGGAACCGAAAGTCGCATAGTTTGACTTTCGCTTTGACTTTCAGTTCTGACCCGTTTTAGTCAAGATTAAGATTGCCTTAGAGCTTCTTTTGGACCTAATAACATCTTAGTATATCCTCCAGTGATTATACAACTCGGTTCATTAGATATCTTGTTCGTATGCATGATTCCGTTAAATGCACATATGTTGACCATTATGCCCAAAGGTCTAAAAATCGTAATTTTTGAAAAATAAAAGGGGTAGACATGTTAGATACTGAAATATAAACTTGTTCCCAAAATTTGACATCAGTTTGAGGTCTAGATTAAGAGTTATGCTCATTAGCGTAATTAGAAGCCTTCTTAGTAAATAATTAGCGTAATTAACGCATAGCCTATTTAAACTTAGATTTTATACAAAAACTTTATACCCACTGTTATATAATAATATTTTGGGAATTTTAAAGATTCTTATTTATTTTTTGAATGAGCATAACTAGAGGTTTTAAGCTTAATTCGGCTTATGCCGGTTTTGCCCTTTTCGGCCATAGAATGAGTTTTACAAAATCTTTTGACCCCAAACTTTTTCCTACTGATTTATTATGTTAAATATAATATTTTGAACCTTATGGAATTATAAAAATATCAGCTTTTCTTTTAAAACCCGGAAATGGCTCCAAATCGCCTTTTTAGGCATTTTTACGACATAGTATATGTCAAAACTAGTTTTTATATAAAAGGTCTAATACCTACTGATATATTTTATAAAAATTTATGTTATAACAGTAAACCAGAGTTAGAAACTCAGATTCCCAGTTTTGACCCTTTAAGCTTATGTGAAATTACCAAAATGCCCTTTTGGTACATAAGATGGTTGTAATCAATAAAATTCACATATATATGATACCCTACTGTTATAACATGATAAACTAAGTATAATTACTGATTTATTCGGATATAAGACTCAGAATCTTAGTTTAACTCTTTCATACCCTTTAAAATGACCAAAATGCCCTTATAAGGCGTAAATTGAATTTAAAACCATTTGGGGCATAATTGGACATACCTTACTGATATTACAACACATTTGGTGCATATAATCTCAGGAAACTTGCATATGACTTATATGGTTACTCGTTACGCACTTTCGCGTTCGGATCGGCTTATGTGACTAGTTCACGCATATTAGCCGAAACGGGTCAAACCGTATCATCTTAGTCTCTAAAACCAGAATGTGTTTAGTTTACCCATATTATACAAGTATCCAAACTTGTAGGGTCTAAGTCACATTCCTTCCAGGTTTTCGCATTCCTCGCGATTAAACCATATTTTCTCTTTGAAGCTAACCGGTCTAGGCTTAGGCTATATTAAAAACCCGTTAGGATTCTAATAGGTTATTATAAACCTTCGTTCCAGAATAGGAGCCCAGTAAAAGACACTTGCATTTTTGCTTTTGTGGTTTATACTTGCTCAGGTAAATACTTTTAACTTATTTTCCCTTATACGGGCTTGGGGGTACGGTATATAAAATACCGCTCAATGTGACCCGTTTGAAAAATTGGTTTTGTTTGTTTTTACGCCTTTGGGAGTTTAATGACCATGTCCCGGATATCCTTGGCATCATTTTAAGTAATGGCCACGACCTTGACACCCGGGTGTAGGCGTACACCCGGTATTATGTCCATATTATTAAGGTATAAACGTTGGCTTCCCGCCGCGGACTTATACTGAGTGGTGTGTCAATTAACCTTAAACCCGACACGACTAGGGCGACTGAACGCATAACGAACATGTAATTCTTTTACAAGTTTAACTTTGATTAATTATTCCCAAGTTATAAAATGTTTTGTGCCTTGAGCATTTAAATAAATTTTTAAAACCTTTTCAAAATGAGTCAGTTAAATTGTATTTACCAGTGTAAACTAACGTATTTTCTCCAAAAAGATTAAGTGCAGGTGCTATACGTAATAGGCTGGTCTCTCCTTAGCATCATAGAGTCTCGCAAGCTTTGGGATGCATTTATCTGTTGAACAATTTTCTCCTTTTATTCCGATCCGCCTGTGGATCTATTTCGACTACTTGTGATACTTAAATATTACATTTGATGGTTGAAATAAATCTATTTCTTTTGCTTCCGCTGTGCATTATAAATTGTGTTGTTTGACAATGATGATATCAACTACGTCACGATACTCCCCCACCGGGCCCACCGGTGACACGTGGAAATTCGGGGTGTGACATTTTTGTTGGTTTGGTTGCTTGTTTGGGGCTTTTGATCTTAACAATAATAGTTTTTTGTTGGGTTGCTTGATTTACAGAGACAGGCCCATAACATGTGTAAAGCACTTGTTAGAATGATATATAACGTGTGTTGATTTACAGAAATAGATCCATAAAATATATTCAATTGACAAGCTGGATGGATCTAGGCGACGTTAATGCGGGGACATTGAATAAGTCACATCCTTTGGGAAAGAAGTCTTCGTTCATTTATAACATGTGTTGGTGGTTCATGCTGTAACAGAACACCATGATGTAACCTGACATGTGTTCATGTAGGCAATGTGTTAAGCCCCTGTTAGAATGATATATAACGTGTGTTAACCTTTTGTTAATTAAAAAAAACAAGTAATATCTATTTTATTTTTGTTAATGTTTAAAATATCTGATAATGTGGATACTGAGCGTAAAACTTGTACAAGTAATAAATGTACAAGTTAGTATGTAATGTGTAATATGAAACGAGCCATTTACGGTAACACATGTACCGGTAATTTTGGAATATATAATATGAAACGGGTCATTTGTTTTGCACATTTTGGAATGTATAACATGTGTTAAGCCACTATTATAATCTTTTTGTAATCTGACATGTATTCATGTATAAGCTAGTGGTTTACAAAACACCATGATGTGTATATACTGATCTAACATGTGTTACAATTTGTCTGTTCGGAACATGTAATTGCTTAACATGTGACAAGGGTGAAAACAGTCGACGGGGGCAATGAGTTTAATGGTGAGCTTAGTTAATATCATAATCTTGTTGTAACCCCACTTGTATACATATGATAACATGTAAGCATCCATTATAACCCGACTTGTATTCATGTATATGAAAGTGGTTTGCAAAACACCATAATGTGCATGTACTGATCGTAACACGTGTACAAGTTAATAATTTAATATGGAACATACAAGTTAATATTGTAACACCGTATACCTGGGATAACATCTATTAAGCCTCTGTTATAATCTTGGTTTAACAACATAAACTCCAATAGTAACTTAATAACAACATAGTATACCTGATGTAACGTGTGTTAAGCCTCTTTTATAACGTGTGTTAAGACTTTCAGAATGTGTTAAGTCCATACCGTTTTAACATCATGTACTAGACAAAACAATAAGAGTCTCACATTACATGTTACTAGTAAACTAAAATACATAGCACTAAGAAAAATGGTGGGCCGTTTACTATACCCATAACAGTATAACTGATATAACGTGTGTCAAGGCTCTATTATAACGTGTGTTAAGAGTTTCAGCAAGTTACATATAACATGTGTTAGAAATTAATGTACTGGTAAACTTGTAAAAAGCTACATTGCCTACAAGCAAGTTACACAAAATTGGATGCATAGAGCCCAAAAGCAACACAAATATGCTGAGGTCGACTTCAGGGTAGAAGTTCGGAAGGCCAGAACATTTTTAACAACACGTCCTAGACAAAATAATAAGAGTCTCAAATTACATATTACTAGTAAACGAAAACACAGATCACTAAGAAGGGGTGGAGCTTCCATTGACGGTCTGTCTTTGCTGTTTATCTGCTACCTTTGCTGACTCATCTCTTGCATAAACTCCATTAACCTATTCCAACAAGCTGGTCATTAACATATATAACAAAGGGTCGTTACATATGTAGCTGTAAAAAATGTAACATGTGTAGCTACGGGTTGTAGTAACAGGATATGCCATCTAGTAGAATCACCACCTGGTAAGGATGAAAAAAAAAGACAAACATTTTATTGAAAATAACATCACCGAAAATCAAAGAACTCATAAAAAAACTCAAAAGTAATGAATATAACATCAAATCTGCTTCAAACCTATATGTTTGAAACACATATAGATCTGAAACAACTAAGAAGACCGGATTTTTGAAGAAAGAAATTGGGCACAGAAAAATTTCTTCTTGGTCTTGATTTAAAATTTTGAAATAAACAAACGAAGCTCTGAAATATCATAAAAAGTATAAATCTAAACAAATTACATAAATAACAAAAGTAAGATCTTTAAACGTGTTTCTCTCACACACATTTGTGCGTGTGTTCTTGGTGTCCAGATGAACAAGATGAATATTGTTGTTTCTCTCTCCAAAACATCAGTTTTCTCTCTCTAAAAACAGAATTAAAGATGTGATGAGAGCAACACCTTACTTTCTTTTCTTGAAGAGCTTCGATAATTGCTTCGATCCTCAGATTTGGTGGCTTCAATAGAAAGGAATGAGTATAAGATCTACCCGGCGACATTAACGGGTTATATGGTGGATTTGTCTCCATGGACATTAATGGAGAAAGGAATAAATGAAGAAGTAGATTGTAAATGAAGATGTGCAGGACATTAATGGAGATCTTTCTTATAAATGAAAATGATAGAGATATGGAGTTAGAAAGATATATTGGGAAGATAAATGGGTAATAAATGTTGTCAAATCATAGTAGACAAAAGTCAAGATATCTTTTTGAGTTGGGTAGTATAATGTTGAATTTACCAAAGTGCCCTCAAAAGCAAAAAGAAAGATGGAGATAGCTGGGACCATGGTTGCAAAAGTCGCTAGGCGCTCCCTCGTCGGTCGACCGGGGAGTTAAGAGTACTCGGCATAGGCGGAGAGTACTCGGGGAGTACTCGGACATGTTAAATTTTAAAGAAATTAGTTTTCGGAAATTAAATATATGTCTAATAACATAAATTTACTAATATTTATAACAAAATACATGAAAATGATATTCATTATTTAATATGATAGTCATATAAATTGTGTTTTATTATTTTTAAGTCAAACACGGCCCAAATTGACCTACTAATCTGATTTTGGCCGAGTTTGACCGCGTTTGATCGATTCCGAGTAATTAGGCGGAGTTAGAGAAAGTCGCCTCGGCAACCTACCTTGTAGCGACTACTCGAGGAGTACTCGGCCTTGGAAACCTTGTTTTACAACCATGGCTGGGACACGTGGCCAATTGTAGGCCTTTGTGATGGGTTTTCAAAGTTTTCTCAAAATAAGGGGTTTTGTTTAGAGCATTACCCTATATATATATAGGTATATATATATGTATATGTATATATATGTATATATATATGTATATGTATATATATGTATATATATATGTGTATATATATATATATATATATATATATAGGGTAGGGCTAGATTGAAAACCCTATCTATATAAAAAACCAAGAAAACCCAACCTCCCGACATTTTTTTTTTGAAAAAAATAACACATGTAATATACATGTTTTTAAGAGTTTTGGGCAAAAAAAATCAAAAAAGCGCCGAAGGGATAATTTAAAAAAAAAAAAATTTCAGCAACTTTCAGCATTTTTGTCTAACACATGTTAGGCGCTGAATTTTGTTTATTTTTTTTAAAAAAATCCCTTCGGCGCTTTTTTGTTTTTTTTGGCCCAAAACACTCTAAAACATGTATATTACATGTGTAATTTTTTTCAAAAAAAAAAAAATGTCGGGAGGTTGGGTAAAAATGGGGGGAGATTTGGGTTTCCAGAGTTTTCTAAGAATTTTAGGGTTTTTTGTGTAGCATTATCCTATATATATATATATAGGGGATGGTTCAAATGAAAACCACTTTTATTGTGAAAACTCGAAACTAACTAAAAAAAGCCTAAAAAACACACAAATTTTTTTTTTTTCAATTTTTTTTATAAAAATCGCTAGTTTTTGTATATAAAAAAAAATTGTGTAGTGCACATGTGTAATAATACACATGTGTAGTACACATACATATGTGCAGTATTACACATGTGCACTACACAATTTTTTTTTTTTTTTTGAAAATTTTTTTTATATTAAAAAACCTGCGAAATTTTGATTGCAAAAAAAAAAAATTTTTAAAAAAAATTTTTGTATGTTTTTTTGGCTTTTTTTAATTAGTTTTCGAGTTTTCACAATAACTAGTGGTTTTCATT
Source organism: Helianthus annuus (assembly GCF_002127325.2). Classification (NCBI taxonomy): domain Eukaryota; kingdom Viridiplantae; phylum Streptophyta; class Magnoliopsida; order Asterales; family Asteraceae; genus Helianthus; species Helianthus annuus. The sequence continues at coordinate 96,594,798 of NC_035439.2, read as the reverse complement.
TAAACCTTCCCCTATATATATATATATATATATATATATATATATATATATATATAGTAACTTTATTGTTATAGTAATATATAGTTTTTTTATTATTTATTATTTAATATAGTATAATAGTTTATTATTATAATTACTTTTAATGACATATTTTTAATTTTTTCTATTTTTAAAAACATATATTTCCTTTACCATTTTTTAATAATTGTTTTTTTAACATATATTAATTTATCGATTAATTTGATACTTCTTTAATAATTTACGTTTATAACTTTTTTCTAAAAATTTAAGTACGTAGTCATGTTTAATTTTTTCCCTGACATTCTGTTATAAATTTTGTTAAAAACGAAGTTGTACTCAAAATAAAATATTTATTTGGTATCATAAATACGATGATAAAGTTAATCGTTCTAATGGTTTGTCTTTTTAAACAACATTCTTTATTTTCAAATCAAGTTTGTTTAACATTATCATTTACTCGGTTTCGCCGCAACGCGCGACGTAATAAAACTAGTATATATTGTTGAAATTTACTCGGTTTGGTGAAATTTCACCTTTAGTCCCCAACTTTTTAAAATTACACTCTTAGTCCTTATGGTTTGACAAGTTGTTACTCGAATAGTCCCCAAAGCGGATGGAGGTTAGTTTTCTCAGTTACGTGGGTGTGAGATGACAAAATTGCCCTTAGTAATAAAAAAAGATAGAGTTAATTGCCAAAATCGTCCCTGAGGTTTGGACACGTTTGCCATTTTCGTTCAAAATGACACTTTTGTACCAATTGCTCCCAACGTTTGTAACTTTTTGCCATTTTTATCCAAACTACTAACTTAGTTTATTTTTTCTGTTAAGTTGAGGTTATTTGGATGAAACTGCTAAATATAAAACTACAGGGACAATTTTGACAATTTACTCAAACCCTTTTTAATTTCTTTTATTTGATTATTTTTGTTATATATATAATAAAAAAGAATATACATGGAGTTTTTAGAAAAAAAAATTAATAGTTTTGTCACATAATTTTTATAAATTTTCATCCGAATCACTAACTCAGTTTATTTTTCTGTTAAGGTGAAGGATGTTTTAAATTTTATAAATTAAGACAGAAATTAATTTACAGCTTCTTTATATAAATAAGTTTTATAAAGAGAAAACGTCATTGGTGTGCAACACATAACAATCGATTACAACTTTTAGTATTTATCAGTTGTAGAGATAGAAAAAAATTGTAAAACGTTACTCATTTTTTAAATGTGTTGAGTACCTAGGAAATACGTTGGTAGAAATAAAATATTTATTTAATTAAGATTATGAGGATAACTAACTAATACTTATTCTGAGTGGCTTGAGTTAAGAAACTTTTGGTTCATAGCATTATAATTACAATTTGGTGGGTAATTTTAAGGTTTGATAACGATACGTTGTTTGATGGGAGGGGGGCACTGGCTTCTGTTTTTCCTTAGGAGCGAATTTAAATGAGTAGAAGATGAATTACAAACTTGGTACATATGATAAGATTTTTTTTTATTTGACCTTTCTCAATAAGGTCACCAGCGTTTTAGTTTTATAAAATTTAGAGGTTTAAGTAAATTTTATTTTTTATAAAACTGATCTATATAAAAAATTAGAATTAAATTTCTGTCTTAGTTTATAAACATCATTTGCCTTAATAGAAAAATAAACTTAGCTAGTGGTTAGATGAAAATTTATAAAATTACGTGATAAAGCTATTATTTTTTTTCATATAAAAATTAGATGTTTATTTTTTTTATTATATATCCTTTGCCTTAGTCAACGTTAATGACATAAAATATAAGCATGCACATACACATACACTTATCAATGTATGTATGTATGTACAAATTCGTGTGATAAAAGAGAAATGTATATATGAATATTGCCTTACTAATTATTCATAGTGTATTCACATTCACATCTCATTCCCTATCAACCACATCCTCATAAAATTGACAGAAATTATAATGTTTTCACCTAAGTTAACACTACACTTTATTCTCTTAGAAGGGAATGAGATTTAGAGGCTCACTTTGCATTCTCGGTATATACAGAACCACTATCCATTCCCCGTCCCTTTTCTCTATAGTTTATATTTATAAGTACAAGAAAAACAAAAAATAATTAAAAACATATTATTACTGTAAAAGATATTTTGGTTAAATATAGACATAAAGCAGGAATATGATATGAGGGGTTTTCAAAGGTGAACAAATATTATAGACAAATATAAACTTTTATCAAATTATAGGGATGAAGATGAAAAATTTAATGTGAATGCTCCTATGTATGTAAAAAGTATGAATTCAGAATTTCAAGAGCATTCACAATGAAAACCTTAAAAATATGTGAGTGAGTTTAATTATATTATAAGGAATAGTTGTTAGTATTTTTGAGTGGTGGTGAGTGAAGGAAAGAGAAAATATATAGGAAAATTATTGTTCATCTGTAAGTTTATGAGAAAAAAATTCAGGATAAAGAAAACCTTATAAATTTTTTTAATATTTTTAGAAATGGTTGTGAGTGAAGGAGAGAGAAAATGTATAAAAAATATTATTTAATTGAAAAGAAAAGAAAAAGTAGTTGTTTTTAGTGGAAATATATGGATATGGTTAGGAAATTCATTATGAATGCTCTAAGTTTTTCACTATATGAAAGTTCGGATTTGATGAATAGGTGCATTTGATCAGTAGTCTTTTAGATGTATATTTCATGAAATCAATTCTTGAAAAGTAGAGTTCTAGGCTTTTTATGGTTGAAAAGTAGAGTTAAAAGTTTAAACCTTAAGGAAGATCAATGGGATAGTTTCAATATCTTGTAATGTTGTAAGTGGTTTTGTTGTTTTTTTTTCTAGCTTCTCGCTAGTTTTGGTGTAGAATGAAATTTGCCTTTAAAAAAAAATGAAATCAATTCTTGGCACCAGTAACCCATGGCCATAATCACATGTAGTAGTCTTATAGATTATACGAATTTATATCCCCTAGAATCCTTTATTTACAAATTTGGATTGGTCTTCGTGCAGAATGTATATGGTATGTTTTTGTGACCTACATTTAGTATGTAGATAAGGTTCATTTGAAAGATTATTAGTCAAATGCATTGAGATGAGTTGATGAACCTACATCCTTAACCCTAATGAGTATACCCTTTTCGAGTGGTGACGCAATTAAAATTTTCAATATCACAATAAAAAAATTATTTTATATTCACTTTAGCTATTTAAAGTATAAAAAAACGATAAATATTGGATTGCTCTATAAATAAAAACTAGATTTAGCCCCGCCCGCGTTGCGGGGCATTAAGCCGAATATTTCCCTCTCATAACATGTACGTCTTTGTTTCGGTTACTTGTACATACTACTTATAATACGATTTCAAAAAAGTTACACTGAGTCAACCAGTTAAATTAAAACAATATTATACTTTTGCTTACGAAAAACAAAAATGATAGAAAAACAATAATTTTAAACTGGGGCAAAATTGTATTTTTCAGGATAAATGAACGTGTGTCAGGCAACCGCCTAACGCGAATAAAAACTACACCGAGTCAAACAATTAAAACAAAACACTACTATAGTTTTGTCAAAAGAAAAAAAACTAAAACGATGGCATGACTGTAATTTTACACTTGAAGCGAAATCGTATTTTAACTGTGAAAGCAAAGGAAAACGATGGCAAAGATGTAAATTTAAGTTGAGGGCAAAATCGTAATTTGGCTGTGTAGGGAAAAAACAAAACTAATGGCAAAACTGTAAATTTAGGCAAGTCAAAATGGTAATTTTTAGTTGGGGGTAAAAGCATAATTTTATTTTGAACTGGGGTAAAAACGTAATTTTGAACTGATGGCAAAATCGTAATTTTAAAGTGATGATAAAATCATAAATTGATTGGGCCAATGGGGGAGTGCCAGGCAGCTTCCTGACACTATTCCCCATCTAGTGTATGTAGTTATACACTGGGGTAAAATCGTTATTTTACTGTGAAAGCAAACAAAAACGATGGCAAAAATGTAAATTTAAATTGAGGGAAAAATCGTAATTTAGCTGGGAGGAACAAAACAAAACTAATAGTGAAGCTGTAAATTTAAACGCGGCAAAATTATAATTTTGAACCGAGGTCAAAATTGTAACTTTTAACTGGGGGCAAAAGCATACTTTAATTTTGAAATGGAGATAAAAACGTAATTTTAAACTGATGGCAAAATCGTAAATTGATTTAGCCTAAAGCAGGTGAACCTATGTGGTGTGCTCGCGCTACGCAGCGGGGCTTTAATCGATATCCGTTTAGTTTGGTGCGACAATGACTTTCAGTGTAGTAGTAAGTGCAAGAAATGTCAAGAAAATATCTATCTGTTTTTTACATCGATCAAAACCATACAAAGAAATTTACACGGGGTGGTAAAGCGGGAGAAATAACATTTTCAAATATAAAAAAAAATTAAAATATAAATTAATTATTGTATTGATATGTATCTACTTTCAACGATTTTACTAAAATGTTCCAAGGATTGTATTTCATTTGATTTAAATATAAGGGTACATGATGAAAATTATGAAGTTAGAAAGTTCTAAATTAAAATTTACGTAAATTCAAGGGTTATTTAGGAGCATTCTACAACCTAGTGAAACTTGGTTAAATAAATTACAAAACTGTGGGTAAGAAAAGCCTTCTGTAGGCAGTAAAGTAAAGCAAGGTGCACACTATACCACCGATCTATATTCCTTATTTTAGTCTCAAAATCTCAAAACCATCTATCATCCACCGTTCTAACAGCCGCAAATATCCAACGACCATCTATCATCCACTATTCAACATCTTAACAGTTGGGCTAGGCCGCTAGGGTATGACGATGGTCTCCGATGACCATAGGACGACGATGGTGAATCGGTTTACCAGCGAGGGTTTCCGGCGACTTCATGTCGCCTATTTTGCTTGATCAAAATTGATGGTGCTCCACGGCTCGTGATTTTGACGGTGATTAAGTGATGACTGAAACAATGGAGCCCCAATCTGTTATGCAGTTATAGATCGGGGATGGTTAGGTTCGATTATCGCCGCTGTCGGTGGCGGCATGTCTTCTAACGACTCACCAGATTTAGACAACCAGTATGTGGACGCGATAATTTTGCAAAGGAAAAGTGCTGCTTAAACATTGGCGGGAGAGCCGGCTTGTTATCACTTTCCACTATCTCTATCTCGATCTGTCTTTCTATCATCATCATTTCATCATCGCCTGTGTTTGTTGTCATCTTCTTGAAGCCGCTCTACTCAGCTCCATCTCCGAATCCGGGCCTCGTATCCACTATGATTTCTCTGTTAGTCACACCACGAAGCCACCGCCGCACTATATCCGAACGAAGTAAAACAACACCTACCACAAATCAATCACCAGATCTGGAAGGAGTTCGTCATCTCCGGTACAACCTCATTTGAATCTGCGTTACCGAGGTTATGCTTCTTCGTTGATTATGGAAGTGGTGTCGGTTTTATTCGAAGATGTGCGAGCTGAGGGTGGAACTTGCGATGGTGGGAAGCCCTTTGGCCGGTGCTGGTGACAGACTGACAGGCCATGGTGGTGGTGGTGGTCAAATGCCATGGACTGGAGGAGAGAGATTAAGAAAAAATAAATCTCTATCCTATTACATGTTGACAGCTGGGCAAATACCCAGCTGACACGTAGCTGGCTGGCACTGGTCATCCAACGTCGAAAATGTTATAGAGTTAATTAGACTGACAAGATGGTCTCTTTCCAAGGCTTGAAATAAAAAGATGCATGTCTGAACGGGTTTGTGCTTTGGGTTGGGTTGGGTTTAAATGCGACATGACCTATAGGGCCTAACTTGGCCCGCATCCTCTTAAATTCTAGCCCTCCTTCCTCTTTCCGACTCTCTTCTCGGGATCACTAAGGAGGGAAAAGAAAAGAAAGTAAAGAGAAGATGGGAAAGGAAGAGAAAAGAAAAAGAAAGGATGTCTTTCCTTCCAAATTGGAATGATGGAAAAACTAAAGAATTTAGACTAGTTTTTCTGTCATTTCCTTTCTTTTCCTTAAGTGAAACTCGGGAACACAACATTTTTTATCTTCCTTTCTTTTCCTTCCTTAAATGCAACTCAGGAACACAAACATATTTCAACCAACTCAAAAAATCCGAAAAATATAAAAGAATAAAACACACAAATACACTCAATGAAAATATGTTTTTTTAATAATTTTTAATACTTTTATAACTAACATTACATAGATTTAAATTAAAAAAGACAAAAATATCCAATACATTTTATCTAGCCTTGAATCAACTTCGTCATAGTGTTGTATCATGTAGTGGTTGCACTTGTTTTCTAGTCGTTTCCTCGACGAGTCGTTTAGTCGTTTCATCATTTAGTCGTTTCGTCATCAAGTCGTGTCATTTAGTCATTTGTTTGCCTTCGTCCAATATTTTTTTTCATTAGTCCTTTAGTAGCTTGGGGGAAATGGTATTAACTTTAACGTTATTTTACTAATTTCGTGAAAATAACGTTAAAAGTGGCGGATGGTTAATCATGCATCATGTGGTGACGTTGATAGCTGAAAGACACGGGGGTATATGCACCAATCAGTCTATGTCCTGATTGTTTGAGTGTTATGTGTCTTAGGTCCAAGGCTTGATACAAAACTACAATCGAGCCGGGGGTCTTACTGGAAGCAGACTCTCTATTCCTACAGGGTAGAGGTAAGGTTGTTTACATGTACCCTCCTCAGACCCTACCTTAGCTTTGCTATTGGTAGGATTTACTGAGTATGATGATGATGATGTTTAGTAGCTTGGGGGACTAGACGAGCGTACTAATTCATCCTGCGTGAGTTCATCATCCGATAGTGGTTTCGTCCGTCCTTGAAATACTTCAAGTCATGTATGTGTTCTCCCACTGCAATTTCGCCTTCAAGATTTGAAATATGTTGTATACGTTCCACATCATCTAAGTAGTCCTTCAAAAAAATTCACATTCCCATCGCGTCTGGTGCGAGTCTTGTTCGTCGATGAATAGTACCCTTCCACTAAGAGAAAATCGAATTCCGAAGCTATCTTAGAAGCTTGGGAGCTTAGTAGATCATGTGCCATGGCGGCTAAAACGAGAAAATGTGATTCTTATTCTTTCCACCAAGCCAAATTATCAAAGTTGTGAAACTCGTAGGGTAACATGGTGACTAAAAAATCGATTAATTTATACCTCCCGAGTTCACTATTTGAGGTATCGCCTCAAGAACGTTTACTATTTTCGTTTCTTAACGTATTACATAAATTTAATTCCGCGCTTTTTCTCTAGCTTGATGAGCTAGCCGCCATAGTTTGGTGTTTATTAACCGGTTTTGTTGGTGCATGCATCTGTCGACTTTGTCTTGTATCGAGTCTTACATTGAATTGTATAGATTAGGGCACGGTTTACGAGAAAATAGGAGAATGTATGTGTATTAGGTACTGATTTCGCTCATAGGGTCTTTAGCAGGTGATTTCGCTTATATGGTCATGATGGGGTTTCGCTTTTGTGGTCATGTACATTGGGGCGAAATCTCAGACACTATATATAGTGTTCATGAGCGAAATCAGTGTATGTATTGTACAAATTCCATTCCGAAGTGCTGCCGGTGTGAAGATTGAGTTGTAACCGTTGTCATATCAATACAATCAGTAGATTAAGTGAAGAATCAGCTTTTCTTAGCTTTGTTTCTTGTTTTCCGCACCTGAAACAGAGTAGGACACCTCTGAACGACTCATTCGGGTCAGATCGCGATCCTACAATTGGTATCAGAGCTTAGGAGGAGGAGTTCTGCAGAGATTAGCTGGAATTCATCTTGTTTTCTTACTTCTACACCTTCTTTCTTCACCAGATCAAGATTTAACGGTCGAATTTCGCTCAAAATTTCACAGACTGTGTGTTATTGGACATAGACAAATCCCTGAAAGTTTGACACTGAAATACGGACTAAAAATGGACCAAATTAGCTTCCGAGTTGATTTCGCTCATACAGACATTCTGTAACTTCGCTCATATGGACACCTGATTTCGCTTATAGGGCCACACAAAACCCTAATTTCGCTCTTGTGAACATCCAAAATCCTAATTTCGCTTATAAGAACATCAGATTTCGCTCTTGTGGCACATAACTTCTTGATTTCGCTCATAAGGTCCATACAGAACCTTAATTTCGCTCATAAGGACACCCAGGATCCTAATTTCGCTCATAAGGACACCCAGAACCCCTGATTTCGCTTATTTGTCACTGATTTTGAAAATCGTGCTAAGTCATCATGGATATCGAGTTCTATAACGCGTTTGCAACACCGACTGGTCCAGCTGCTATTGTTCAAGCCATGAGTTTGGAAAATGGGACGAGAACCACCCAAAAGCCCCTGAAACTGATGAGTATTGAAGAATACAACGGGTGGAAAGATCGATTCGAGAACTGGGTTCAGGAAAACCATCTCAGGTCTTGGGAATGCATACTGAAGAAATATGTGCTGCCTCGAACAGATTTGCAGGTTCTTAAAGAGTTATCAGAATCCACAGATCAAGAACGGGTCATGTACAAAGTTGAGAAAATGATGATCAGTCTACTTCAGCAAGCCATCAAAGAAGACATATTCATATTGTTACAACATGACAAAACTGCAAAATCAATCTGGGATGCACTTAAAGTTAAATCTGAGGGTAGTGAGAATATGATAAAGAGCAAGAAGGCATTGCTCAAGAAAGAGTTTGATCTGTTCAGTAGCTTACCGGGAGAGGATACGAAGAAGCTGATAGAACGATACTACCACCTAGTGCGATCAATGTCAATGTTGAGTATTACAAAAGATCGTGAAGAGTGGGTAGACAAGCTGGCTGATGCGTTACCGCAGAAAGAGTGGGGAACGTATTTGATGATTCTGAAGAATACAGGTGTTTATGACGGGTTAACGATTTCTCAGTTTATCGAAAAGATTGAAAGTCAGGATTTGGAACAGCAGAAGATCGGTAGGATGAACAGTCCGAGTGGTCAACAGGACGTGAAAATGTACTACAAAGGTAGTATTCCAGTTCCAGAAGCTGAGAGAAGTCTGAAAATCCAAACTGCATTCAGTGCTGGGGATTCAACAGAAAAAGCTGATCAGAGTTCAAACAAAAGCAACAGTGGATTTTCATCATTTCCAAGTGTCAATCCTAAATAGTCAAATACAAGCTTTCAGTCTCAGAGCACAAAGACAGGAAATGGTTACATGATTCAGTGCAACATCGCTCTAAATCTTCCAGAAGGTCAAAGTTTTTTGGAAGACACTGCTAAAGACCACATGACTCTACTTGGTTCAGTGTTGCTCTCTTATGAAGGTCTAGTTACTGGTCGGATCAGAAATCCTATGCTTACAAAGGAGGATTACGATCAGATAGACGCCGAAGAGATGGAACTGATGGATATCAAATGGTGTCTAGCGAGTGTTCTTTGGCGTGCTGAAAAGTTCAAGACAATTACTGGAAGAAATGACTTTCTTGATGCTCATGTATCTACTTTAGGTTTTGATAAATCTAAAGTTACTTGTTTTCGATGCAGAGAGAAAGGCCATTTTAAGAGAGAATGCAAGAATAGAGAAGCTAGCGGTGCTCAGAATCCGTTCGGAACAGATGACTACTACCGGAAAGCCATTTATCAACAGGTTGGTCAACAACAAGATTCACAGACGGCTCATGGTAGAAAGATTGAGGATTCAAAGAGAGCGTGTTTGGTGGACTTCAACTGGAACAACTACATATCACCTGAAAGCAAAGCATGTATAGTCGATCAAGATGATGAAAGACTACCTGAAGGCTTCAGCTGGGATATGTTTATTGATGAAAAGGGAGAATTCAAAGCTTTCATTGCTAAGATTGTCAGAGAGCCAGACATGTTTGCCACCTGGATGAAGTCTATTAGTGAGACAGTGAAAAGTGTGGAAGAACAGTCTGTTGCATTTGATGAAAGCTCAGAAAGTGCTGATGAAGGTTCACATAGTTCAGAAGATAGTGTACATAATGATGTTAGCTCAGAAAAAGAAGTTGAATTTGATCAAACACCGTCAGATTCTGGTTTATCAGATGCTGATTTTGAAAAATCTGCACAGTTTAATCAGTCACCTCCAGATGATAGCAGTAGTGACGATGAGGAAGAGAAGCATATTAACATTGCAAAATCTCATCTTTCTCCTGAAAGTTTTCATTTCTATTTTGCAGATCGCATGGAGAAACTGAAGGAGAAACGAGCTGCTAAAGAACAACAACAAATGAAAACTGAAGATGTTGTTCAGAATGAGAACGTTGAAAGTGTTACTGAGGAGATTGTTGAGAGTGAGCAAGTGAAAGAAGAAGAAAAAGTGGTTGAAGTGGTTAAAACAATCAAAGTTGAAAAGATTGTTGAAGTCATCAAGCCTTGCATGAAGTGTCTTGAAGATTGCAAGGAATGTGCAGCAAAGAATGAGATAATTGCTGAGTATGAGAAAAAGAAGGAGCACTTGATGTTCAACCTCAATTATGTGAAAGAATCTTATGATGTCTTGAACAAAACAGTAACAGGTCTCCAAAAGACAAATTCAGAAAGAGAACAAGCACTGACAACGATGAATGCTGTGATGATGACAAAGCAGAAAGCTATCAATTTATACATCGAAGAGAGTGCTAAGTGGAAGCAAGAGTTGGAGACAGAGAAAATCGAGAATGAGAGAATTAGACGTTTATTACAAAGCTATTCTAGTTCTGATTATCTTATTGATCGAATTTACCCAACTGTTGCAGGTATGGAAGTTTTTCAAGACGAGAAGCCAAAGAAGAAAAAGGATGCTGGTAAGAAACCGACTGTTAGCTATAACAAGTGTCCGCCTCCAATTTGGGAAGGATATTCTCCTAGAAAACCAAACGAGGAGCAACTTGAAAAAGCAGTCAATATAAAGCTAAAAACCGACACAACTGATCAATTACCAGAAAACATTGACGTCACGTTCACCTCGTCTGACACTGATCATGAGTCTGAGTTAATCAAAAAGGTGGTCGATCAGGTGTTGGATACTGATGAGGAGTCCGAGTCAAAGTCTGAGTCTGGAGGGTCAAATTCGTCAGTCAACAGTTCAAAGTCGTAGGTCAAACGGTCATACAGTAAAGAGTTTTTATTATCAAAGGCAAATTTGGATGATGAAACATTTGAAGTCGCATACACTTTAAATGATTCGGACAAATTATATTCTAATAAAGAATTTCCAATAAGAAGTGTTAAAACTGAATTGATTAAAAAGGTTTTCAAACTAACTGAAATTAATATTTCTGAAATAAAAGATGAAAATCTTAATAGAAAGCCAAGACCTTACACTTCAAGAGTTCAACAACGCTTAAACAAGAAAAAAGGTTACAATTCTGGTTCTTGTTTTCAAAAGAAATCATACCAAAATCGTAGCTACAAAAAGAAAGGATTAGATTTTATTCCACCAGAAAACTGTAAAAATGAGAAAAATTCTAAAACAAAAACAGAATTTGTGTCAGGTGGAAGTGCAGAAGATGAACTGAAGAAACCTTTCTGGAGGCAGTCAAACCAGGAGTTTCTTGCTGAAAAGAAAAGGATTGGATCTGAAGTGTCACATCCAAAAGAAACTCGTACCTGTTACAGATGCAATGAAGTTGGTCACATTGCATGGAACTGTCAGAAAAATGCCAAAACAAAACAGGGAGTTTCTCATAAATTGAAAGAAAAGGTTGTTAATGTTGAACCACCAACCGACAGACTTAAAATTTTTGAAAATTCAACATATGAGGTTGGTGAGTGTTCTAAAAGGAATTTTTATAAAAAGAAAGAGAATGACAACCAAATGTGGGTTGTTAAGAAAGTTGATGTGAATGTAGGCGATGAATCTGGTTCCACAAAGCCAGAGGAGCCAGAGGGTGAGGTAAAAATTTCAGTAAATGATGATGAGTTTCCATCACTGAAATTTGAAGAGGTTAAACAGAAGGTTGGCAAAGTTGATATCTCGAATCAGTTTTACAATGAGAAAACTAAGTTTGATGTCGAGAAAACATTCAATGGGAATGTTAAGAAAATTTTTGGGAAAATGCTGAATGGGAAAGCAAAGGGGGTTAAAGATTTTTATGCGACTAAAAAGGCAACATACAACCCTACTGCGCAAAAGTTGAAAGCCATCAAGTCTGAGAAGACTTGGATGGAAGTTTGTTTCCCATGAAGTCTTAGGACTATGCCGGAGATCCCAAGTTTATATCGTGGATCAGGAATCGGCATCATTCATGTTTAATGAGTTTGTATGAAGAAGTTTTTGAAAGTGTTTAAATATTTACAGGTGAAAGGACTAGGCTGGAGCTTCCAGGTTGGTAAGTGCGAAGCAGGAATCGGCATTCTGATTGGTAAATGTAGACGTACATTCCTACAGTTGGTACTGTTCAGATATATCTACAAAGTGGTATTGTGTGTGATCATACAAGTGGTTATTTTTACAAGTGGTACAGAAGTTGCTTGATTGCAAAATGGTAAATCAGGGATATTAAATTGTACTTGATTTACTACATATGGGTAAAGGACAAGATGATGAACCATATCCCCGTACTTAACAAGTGGTAAACTTACAAGTGATAAACACAAACTTATTTTCTGGAAAAATCATTTTTATTAAAACAAACTTAAGTGTTTTGAAATCTAAATGAGAAAATGGTTTGTGATAGGAGGAGTTTTATTGTTTATGCCTTAGTGGATGGCGAATTGATGCAATTCGATGTCAGTTGTCAAGTTTTTGTATAGTTCGTTTTACATTTTATGTTTCAAGTGGGTCAAGAGCTTAGATAATTTTTCAAATTTCTCTTTAATGTGTTAGCATTTTAGGGGGAGTAGAAATTTTCAGAAAATCCAAAAACATTAGAAAATTTGAAAAAGCCAAAAACATGATAAAATGAAAAATGAGTTTTGTTGTGAAAAGAGGAAATGATAGTACATCAATGGACTGTCATAACATGATAAAGAAATGTAAAGATAAAATGTGATAAACAATCTTATTGTGGATGTGTCAGTAGATTTTTACATACTTAGTAAATTGTGACGAGATATAAACATAAAATTTCAAACTTGCTTGTTCTGTGGGTTAACAACTTCTTGAATATATAGGTAACCCCTGAAATCTTGTTTGAAAGGTCCCTTATTCTGAGATACTAGGTGTTTATGCTCAGTGATATCTGGGGTATTATCCCGGGACTTCTGCTGAATGGAAGTTCTGACCTAGTCCCCGGATAATACTTTCTGCAAAAGCTTAAAACATAGCTTCGCCCTCAGCAAGCTGATGAAACAATAAAATTGATAGTCACTGCTGTTGTAATCAAAAGATCCTCTAAAGGGGACACACCCAAAAGTCGAAGCCGTCATCTCTTTGCGTATACGGAAGTATCGACCTGAGCTCTCACGACCCTCGCATTTATCCCCTGAACATATATCATCTGTGGTATACTCACCTGTAAGACTGAATATTGGGATCTGGATACGGGAGTATATTCAAGAACTGGGACACACGAATAAGTTCAAGTGTTTAAAACATTAACATCGTATCTCGGATCAATTGAAATTTGTGTGAAAATTTAAGTGGACAAATATACTGACAATCTAGGTGAATTGTTTAAAGCTTAAAATGTAATCAGCTTAACGGTGTTGGTGGCATGTCTTATAAACTGATATGATCCTCTTACGCAAACTCACAAAAATAGTGTTTGTAAATATTTCATTTCCGGATTATTTTGAGTTTACAAGTGGTGTCAGTTACTTTCTTTCAGAAAATCCAAAAAGATTTTGTGTGTGTTTTAGCATAATTTTTGATAAGTCAAAAAGATTTTCGACAACTGATGTTGGAAAGCTGATTTTCAAAATTCCGAGTGCTAAACATGATGACATTGTTGTGAGGGGGAGTGTGTTTTGAGTGTCAAAATATGATTTTTAAATCAACAAGTGATTCATCATGTGTGTGTAATCTGAGGGAGAGTGATTGTGGGTGCATATGTTTTGAGAGGGAGTCGTCTGATTATTTCAGAGAGTTGGTGCATTCGTTTATACTTAAATTGTTAAAATCTTACTTTGAGGTAGAGGTTTTGCAGGATAAGATGAGTCAGGTTATTCGATCCTGAGATCTAATCTAGATGAGAGCCAGGTTACGATACCTGAGGACTCTGATTGAAGAAAGCCAGGTTTCGCTTCTGAAATGAAAGTTAAAGCCAGGCAACGATCTTGGAACATGAAGAGCCAGGCTGATTGATCCTGAGAAGATGTTAGATGGAAAGCCAGACAATGATCCTGAAGCAGATGTTGCTGAAGAACAAAGAAATGCCAGCAAATCGAGAGGGGGAGTCTGAAGATATTCAAGCAGACATTGTCAAATGGGGAGTCTGTTGAAGAAGATAGGGAGAGAAGAGCCCAAAGACTGATCAAGACTGAAGAAGTGAAGACACAGCATTGTCGTGACTCGATAGTCGACTCGTCAACATCTGAGGGGGAGTCTGTTGGTGCATGCATCTGTCGACTTTGTCTTGTATCGAGTCTTACATTGAATTGTATAGATTAGGGCACGATTTACGAGAATATAGGAGAATGTATGTGTATTAGGTACTGATTTCGCTCATAGGGTCTTTAGTAGGTGATTTCGCTTATATGGTCATGATGGGGTTTCGCTTTTGTGGTCATGTACATTGGAGCGAAATCTCAGACACTATATATAGTGTTCATGAGCGAAATCAGTGTATGTATTATACGAATTCCATACCGAAGTGCTGCCGGTGTGAAGATTGAGCTGTAATCGTTGTCATATCAATACAATCAGTAGATTAAGTGAAGAATCAGCTTTTCTTAGCTTTGTTTCTTGTTTTTCGCACCTGAAACAGAGTAGAACACATCTGAACGACTCATTTGGGTCAGATCGCGACCCTGCAGGTTTTTTTGAACACCTCTAGTCTAGACTATCTATCTATATCTACATAGTATATACTAATACTAGGTTAGAATCCTGTATATTACATAGATTAAATATATGTAATCTATTATATATAATAAATGAAAGTGATTTGGGCCACGTGTCACTTAATTAGGGCCTCCTCAATTCTCTTTTCCCGCCCAACAGTACCACACTTCCGTCCCTTTTATACTACTTTCGTCTTCTTTTTTCCTTTTCAAAACCCTAGATCTGAATCTTCTTCTCTTTCTCCTTCTCCTGTACTCTTCTCCGTTCTGAATCAAAGATCAAACCAAATCATCTCATCATGAATCATTCCAAGCGTCACCAGGTAAGCCCTGTATCTTCATTTATTTCAGTACAAAGTTTCTAATTAAACCCTAATTTCTACTCCTAATCTCATCATATGGATCCAGGGTTGTTCTCATTAATTGTCATCAAAGTTGAGATCCGCTTACCTGCGGCTAGATTTCCGCCATGAACTGGTATGTTTGAATATGTTCAGAAACTAAGTGTTTTTTTTCTTAACTGTGATGATATCAGTACAACATCTGTTGATTATTGATGTGTGAATATGTTCAACGATAATTCTTTTGAAATTAGGGTTTAATTTGCTTGAGATTTGAATCTTTCGATTGTTAAAGCCTTTTGTGACAACCCGAACTTTCACGGTTAGTAACGTTAGTCGTGTGATTCTAACTTCTCGTTATTTAATTCTCTTCAATGCGCTGCGTTGAACTTTCGGTGTGGTATTAACTTGGTTATTCTAACATGCTAGTATATTGGGCCAACACACACATATACTTGGGCCGGCTACAACCAAACACACGTATTTACCCAAATCATAGCTGGGCCGGCTACCATTATTAGTGTATAATGAGCCCACTTCTTATGGACTTTGCATATGTGGATTACTTAAACTTGTGTTATTTATTGTCCCGGTCTCGCAAGCCCATACCGAACCAAGCCCACCTTAAAACCTGATTAAATTCTTGTTTACATACAAGTTGTATAAGAATATTTGAATGTTTTCAAACCCTAACCAACCTCACGTCCCTCTTCCCTGAATTGCAACGGGCAGTAGCAGAACCCCTGTGTGTTAACTAACTACATCTTGTTTCGTTCGTCGGGTTAGTATAATTATCCTTGTTTCACTTATGTATACACATATGTGCCGTATGATATCGATATATATATATATATATATATGAAATCAAGGTGTAATCTTCTGGTTTGATGTGTGTTTTTGTTACTGTTAGTTGTTTGATTGTTATTGTTAATGCTTATAGTTAATTGGGTCTGTTTTGAGTATTCGAATATGTTGCATGAATATTAACAACTATGATATATGATAATTGTATGATCATATGTTACGGAATAAATGGATAATATATGATATAATTATTTGTGATGGTTGGGATCTGGGATTATAAAACCCGTTCAGGATCTATCAATGATATCAACCGATTACTTGTGAAGGTGCGGAAAACAATCACAAGGTGATTCAAGAACAAATAACAATCAATAACTAATTATGTAAAGAAAACACAAACCAGAGCTCTTGCATTCAAAGATTATCAATGACTGATACAAGACTCTTCCCTTGACTCGCAACCTTCAATCAACTAACAACCTCAACTAAGAGGTTGAGGTTGGTTTAAATACAAAATCACTAGGCTAACCCTAAGCCCATTGCGACTCAAAGCCTACTAACCCAACCCCTTACATTTTCGGCCCAAACACATAATCAAAACAAATACATAAACAACCCTTAGACTATGTAAACTCACATGCATAAACCTTCAGGTTCCAACAATCTCCCCCTAGGTTTATGCATGCAGGTTCTTCATGCTTCAAGTATCACGATCACCACCCAACCGATCCTTAAGACCACCAAAACCCTTCTTGCGAATATGAATGGCTGAAGCAACAGCTGCAGTCCATCCCTTGGCAATTTCTTCATATTTTTCAGTAGCTCGAATCTGATTTTGAGCTAACACTTCTAAATCCTCAAGAGCAATGTTGAGCACATCTACTTGATCCACTAAGCGAAAACTGACATCACCATCACAAACGAATACTGCCTGACCAAGACGCTCATCATAATCCCAGAAATGTAGAGACTTCAAAGCACCTTTAGGGATCTTATTGACCAACGGAATCACCTTCTCTTTGTCAGTCACAGGCCAGTGCACTATTTTCATTCGCTTCTTAGTAAATGGATCCCTAATTCCTTTAACCGGTTTAACGAAAGATTCAGCTGTGCGCATTGATGGAAAGTTATGCAAAACTTCCCTCTTCAGCCTTTCGAAAAACATATGTCCAGGACCTCTAGGTTTATCATCAACATATGGTGCATTCGACAATTCCGTCAGATCAACCTTTGTAAATGATTGAAATTGACCTGGATGTTTATACCATTCCACAGGACCAACTTTCCTTTTAATCCACCATCTTTTCCGATCATGGTCAAAACCCCAGCTAACCACTCCTGAACAATTCCCAACTTGATCATAAAGAGTTTCACCAACATCCATCAAATGGTGAGTTGCCTGAGCATCAACATCATCTGGATTCAGATTCTTGTTCTTTAAGATCACCAACTCTCTTTTCTTCTTAATTCTTTCAGCCTTTGCTTTGTCTGCCTCTGGATCAGTAACTCTTTTAAAGTATTGTTCCATAGCAGCATTTTTCTCAGCATTATCCTTTTCAAAGGCTTTCTTTCTGTTCTCAACATCTGTAGGGTCAGAAAATTCCTGCCCGAACTTCTTTTCAAGTTTTCCACGTAAATCATAGACCATAGAAAATAACAAACTAACATCTCCTTGAAGTTGTTCAATCTGTTGATTCTTCTGCACTATGATGTCTTCAAGTTGGATAATTTTGGCTTCTTTATGAATCGAGTCTTGCTCAACAACAACTAATCTTTTCTTCATCTCTCTCATACTGACAAACTCATCCTCATCACTTGAGTCATCATCAAAGGGCATTCTTACTGGTTCTTCAGGCCTTTTACCACTTGAACTACTAGGCATATCCTGAACAACGTTAGAAGGACCAGCAAAGTCAGAAGCACCAAGTGATACAACACCAACAGGCTCAGTAACAACACTTGCAGCTTGAGCATCAACAGTAACATCACACTCAAAGATGTCTGCAGTAGAGGTGGTCACATCAGTCACATTCTTCTCAAAATCAAAATTATAAAGACCTTCATCATCTTCATCAGTAATCAAGGGTGGTTGATCTTTGTTTTTCTCAACGTACATTCCGAGCCTAGGATCCCTCCTTTTCCGCTTCAAAGGTAGGGAATCAGGATCCCTTGGGTTCTCACTGGACTCTTTATTTGGAACTGAAAGATCAGAAGGAGGATTTCCCATCTTTTCAGTCACAGACTTTAATAACAAAGCCAAACTATCAGCAGAAATCACAGGTGGAGCAGTTGTAACGGCATCAGTAACTCCAGCTTCAGGTGGAAGCTCTATATCCTCATCAGAATCATACATAATCTCAACACCTTCCTCTTCAGAATCAATTGTCACAAACTCAGTCTCAGTCTCTTCTTCAACACCTCTCTGAACATCATGCTCTTCTGCAACAATAGCATTCGCAGGCCCAACATTTTCTTGAACCGGTTGAACTATAACAGGATCAGCAACAATATCTTCAGTTTCTGCGAATTGACCAAACTTCTCCAACGGAATCCGTCCTTCAAACTTCTTTTCGGTACCCTTCTTTGGAGTCAGAGCACCAAAACAAGCAGGACCCATCGGCTTCAATTCCAAAGTGTTTCCTGATCTCACCAACTCAGAATAACGTGCATTGAAAATCATCTGCAGAAACCTTGGATACATAAGAAATTTGTCTTTTCTGACCCCTAACACATTTCTTTTCATCGCTTCCAAGACATATTTCGAATAGTTGAAAGGTTCGTTAGTAATCACACAGACCAAAGCAGCAGTCTGTGTACTGTTTAGCTGATCAGTACCCCCTCTATTCTCAGATATGCACAACAAAAACATGTGCAGCAAAAGCCTCCAATATGGATGCACGAACTTCTTAACCAAAGGTGGGTATCTTCCTTCATAACTCAATCTAGGCAGAATAGCTTCAACTGTACCAGCTGGAACCTCTATTGAATCTGATTCTTGATCATTAAACTGTAACACTTCTCGAATCATCTGTTCTGACACAGTGACCGTCTTTTTCTGAACTTCAGAGACAATAACTCCCTTTCCTTCAACTACCTCGATTTTCGCGTTCTTCCAGAACTCTTGAATAAGACTTTCATAGATAACAGGATTTTCTCGTAACGCGTGAGAATGCGGCAACTGTTGAGGCCTTTCATTAACGAAGTGTACATTCTCCGATGCTTCTCTGGAGGAGGTGCTAAATATCCAGCCTGATTATGCGTTGCAATAAACTTCAAATCCATGATAATCTATTTGGATCAAAACCCCATATCATCATCAAAATAATTTGAAGACCAAGATATATTCAAATTAGGGTTCTTGATGATCTTCAAATCTTCATCAATATTCATCTGATCTTCATATCACCTGCAAATCTTCAAGGAAATCATCAACATACCTTGAACAAACTATGACTTAAGACCAGAAACACCACAAAGATGACTCGAAACCGGAGATCACGATTGAAATCAAGTCGGAATTACGAAGAACAAGATTATTCGCCGGAATTTGAGAGAGAATCTTGAAAGTCTCGAGTGAGAAGTGAGGTCTCGACTCGAGACCTTGAATTTGTACTGAACCCAACCAAGTGGGCTTGGGCCTGACAATGTAACTGTTTGGGCCATGACCGAATTAATTGGATTTTCTTAAATAATTTTATAAAACTTTTAATCGAATCCATTTAGCAAGCAGTTAATCGAATTAAACCCATTTAGACTTTCTGAGCATGATTTGCAAAAGCCTAAAAACAAAAATAAATAAAAAAATTATTTACAAAAATAAATTAGGAAAATTACGAAGATTACTCAGGGATCAAATCACGAGGTTTCGGGCTTGACTTCACTTATCAACACTGATCTACTACCGAATGATCTAGACGATTGCCAGTATATTTGTCCACCTAAACTCATTTTCCCAGACCTGTTCCATATAACTGCCTGTAACGTATTTTATCATGTTTTAGTTTCTTATCAATGAACACCCAAACAAATACTAATCAAATCCCGGAAATATAAGCAGCACATTCTATCATGTATGTAGCATCCCTACCACATATTTCACAAGTCCAATCCAGATCTCTGAAATCTTAACTGGGAATAGGTTGAGAAGAGAACAGAATAGATCTTTTGCAGAGATGGTATAATATACAGATCAAATGAGCTTTTCTCAATTTGATAGAGGTTTAATTTGGGTTTCTTTTGGGCACTTGAGGGCCTCTTTCGGGTGTATAAATGATCTACAGAGCGACAACGTACAACTAGGTCAGCATGTATCTGGATGCAGCAGAAGCTGACGTTGCCTAGCACCTCCAGGTCAGCATGTATCTGGATGCAGCAAAGGAGGTACACGACTTTTTCAGAGAAGATTTCAGAGTCAGATCAAAATTGTGTGTATCGGGACAACATTCAAACATTCAAATAGATATGAACTAATTCCAAGTTATTTTCTTTCCTGGGGTCATGTACTATTTTAGTTCTAAACAGAAACAGCCAATTTCTTCAGTCTAAAGAATAGAGCCTACCAACATATCAATACTAGAGTCAAACTGTTTCGATACTGGTCTTACATGAGTCAGCCCTTGACCATTATGTGAAAATTCATTTCATTTCCCAATCATTGCAACACCTTTTTTTTCTCCCCCTAAATTTGTGCATAAATAAAAAATTTATGAACAAATTTACCTACGAAACACAAACATGCTCAGTCAGTGAAACGGATCATTTTTAGAAAATCCACAAGCACTCTGAATTTCGAGCTGCTGACAGGTTTGGTGAACAAATCGGCAGCATTTGCATCTGTGTCGATTTGTTCAAGAGTAATAAGACCTCTGTCGAAGCAATCTCGAATGAAATGGACTTTAATATCAATGTGCTTGGTTTTGGAGTGAAAACAGGATTTCGAACAATTTGAATTGCAGCATCATTATCGCAGTAAATAGTAGTGTTAAGATAAGTCAAACCATAGTCCTGCAATTGATGTTGCATCCACACCACTTGAGAACAAGAAGCAGAAGCAGCAACGTACTCAGCTTCAGCTGTAGATATCGCCACTGTTTGTTGTTTCTTGCATTGCCAAGAAATGAGCCTGTCGCCCAAAAATTGACATCCCGCCGATGTAGATTTCCTGTCACTGTCAGTACCTCCAAAGTTGCTGTCAGAGAAAGCAAACAAGTCAAAATTGGAATCCCTCGGATACCACAGACCAAACCGAGGGCGGCCTTTAAGGTACCGAAAGATTCTTTTAACAGCAATAAGATGAGAAGTTTTAGGATTAGCCTGATATCGTGCACAGTTGCAGACAGCAAACATGATATCCGGACGACTTGCTGTGAGATACATCAACGACCCGATCATAGACCTATACTGACGTTGATCTACAGAATCTCCTTCTTCATCTTCAGTCAATAGCGGTCTCTCTGCCATTGGTGTTTCAGCAGGCTTTGCATCCGTAAACTTAAATTTCGCCAGCACGTCATCCACATACTTCCCTTGATGAATAAGAATCCCTTGAGAACTCTACTTGACTTGTAGACCCAGAAACAGTGTCATTTCCCCAAGAGCACTCATTTCAAATTTCTTCTTCATAACTCCTTCAAATTCCTTGCAAAGATCCTCACTCGTAGACCCGAAGATAATATCATCGACATAAATCTGAACTAAGATTTGATCCTTGCCCACTTTCTTGATAAACAAAGTCTGATCTATTGTGCCACGTGTGTACCCATGAGCCAAAAGATGTTCAGTCAATGTGGCATACCAAGCCCGTGGAGCTTGGTGTAAACCGTACAGCGCCTTGTCTAGCTTGTAAGCATACTCTGGATGGTCTGGATGCACAAACCCTGGGGGCTGCTCAACAAAGATTTCTTCCTTCACATCTCCATAGAGAAACGCAGTCTTGACGTCCATCTGATAAACAGTGAACCCCATGTACGACGCGTAAGCTAAGAAGATCCGGATGGCTTCAAGTCGTGCAACCGGAGCATATACTTCATCATAGTCCAGACCTTCTATTTGTCTAAATCCCTGAACCACCAGCCTTGCTTTGTTTCGAACAATGACCCCTGCAGAATCTTGCTTGTTCCGAAATACCCATCTAGTTCCAAGTTTACGCTTTCCTTTTGGCAACTTGACGAGTTTCCATACTCCAAGCTTTTCAAACTGGTTCAGCTCTTCGTGCATAGCATCTACCCAGCCTGGTTCCTGCAAAGCTATATCAACAGTTTTAGGTTCGATTTGAGAAAGATAACAAGAATATAGACAAGTATTGCTGATTCCCGATTGACTCCTGGTCAAAATTCCTGCATTTACAAGACCAATCACATTCTCTATTGGGTGATTGCGTTGAACACTCGTAGGTATTGCCAAATCAGGTATGATCTCCTCTTCAGTGGTGGTGTTGCTAGACTCCCCCTCATTAGGTGCTGCAGTACTATGAATTAAAGGAGTGGTGACAATGCAATCCTCAGGAATGGGTTCAGGGAATAATGCAGAGTCAGAACTGCTTGATGCAGAACCACCAGTTGAAACACCTTCAGGGGATTGATTGAGCGTTGGCGGAGGCGTAGGATGCTGTGTAAATAACATTCCCGGTGGATCAATGGTATGATGCCTCATGCTTTCTTGCATCTGTTCTTTGTCTTCAGTGTCTTCAAATGACAATGGTTGTTTAGGAATAGACACACCTGCATCTGAAAAATCACTTGACAAAATGTTAAATGATTTAAACAATGCAGAATAATCGTATAACCAATCTGGACCGACTCTAGCGTCCTTAGCATTCTCTTCAAGCCACTCAATGTTGCACAACTCGACGACCTTTTTAGTCACTTTGTTGTATACTCTATAAGCAGAGCCCTTAGCATATCCAACAAAGAAACATGCGTCCCCTTTGACTTCAAACTTTCCGTTGGAGTCCATGAGTAATAATACACATGGACAACCAAAGATACGAAAGTGTGAAACCGAAGGTTTACGTTCCTCCAGAATCTCATAAGGTGCTTTCATATGACGTTTGTTTACTAAAGCATGATTCTGGATGTAACAAGCCGTGCTAACAGCCTCGGCCCAAAAGAAGCTAGGAAGCTTCGAATCAGCCAGCATAGTTCGCGCAGCCTCGATGAGAGTACGATTCCTTCTTTCAGCTACTCCATTTTGTTGAGGAGTTCGTGGCGCACTGTACTGACGATCAATTCCCTTATCAATGCAGAATGTATCCAAAGTAATGTTCTTGAATTCTGTCCCATTGTCCGATCGAATGACCTTCACCTTAGCACTCGCTTGATTTTCAGCCAAAGTGATGAATTGTTTCACCAAGACAGCAGTTTCATTTTTATGACTGAGAATGTATACCCAGGTGTAGCGAGAGTAATCATCGACGATTACCAGACAATAAGCTTTCTTCCCAATACTCAGCACATTCACTGGACCAAAAAGGTCCATGTGAAATAGCTCAAGTACAGCTTTTGTCGAAGGAGCTGGTTTAGCCTTATGAGGTTTTTGATGAGCTTTTCCTTTCGCACAAGCAACACATTTCTCCACCAACATAAAATCCTTGATTGGAAGATCACGTACCAGTTGACCTTTAGCTAGACGATTTAAGTTTTTCATGTTCACATGCCCAAGGCGACGATGCCACAGTAGACCATCATGTTCTGAAATCTTTGAGAATAGGCAAGTGATCTCTTCACACGGTTTCTTGTTCATATCAATTACATATGCATTTCCTTTTCTCTCAGCTGTCATTAAGAACCAGTCTTCTGGAATGACAATCCCAGGTTTAAGAACATGACACCCCTTCTTTGTGAAATGAACTGAATTCCCTCGATCACAAATCTGAGAAATGCTCAACAGATTGTGTTTCAGTTCTGGAACATAATTAACATTTTCGAAGCTTAAGACGCCGTTTTGAACAGTTCCTTTTAACGTGATTCTGCCTGACTCTCCTCCCGCAAATGAGACATATCCTCCATTAAACTCTTTGACATACACCAGTTGGGATAAGTCTCCTGTCATGTGCCTGGAACAGCCACTATCCATGTACCAGAGGCGCACGGTAGTCCTCCACAGCTGTTCCTGCACGATTAGCGGGATTAGTTAGATTTAGGAACCCAGCCCATAGTGGATCTGGGTTTTCCTTGTGCATCAATATAAGTCACTCTCTGCCACACTAAATTATCTTTATTCAAAAATTTTGAAGTATCTCTAGTGGCGAAATTCTGATAACATGACTTCAATGGATTGGATTGCATGCCCTTAGCTTTAGGTTTCCAATGCTGTCTTGACCAATTAGAATTGTAATTACCAAACGCATTACCAAAAGCATTACTTCGATGTCGTTGAAAATTGTTTTGTTTATTCTGATTATAGCGTTTGGCTGCATTCCAATCCTGCTCAGAAGGTTTGGTCTTGTGATAGTTGTTTTTCACTGTCTTAGTCTTTTTAGTCATCATGGACTCCGAACAACGATATCGGTTGGACATAACCTTCTGATTTTGCACTGACGTTTTCTTGTACGATGCCCTCGGGAGTTGACCACAATTTCTGGCAATGTGACCAGCAATGCCACAGTTAAAACATGTTTGACGCTTCACATTGTGAATATTTTGAAAATTTTTACTCTGTTTGCTTGATTTTGAGTGATTATATGTTTTGGTTTTCTGAACATGTTTGACTTGTGGTTGTTCTGAGGTTTTAGATGATTTTTCTTCTAATGATATTTCACTTAAATCAACATCCTTTTCATTGTTACTTAATTTTGATTCAGTATTTGAACATGTAAGAGTTTCATCAAAATGCGTTTTATCAATGCATTTGTCATGTGAAACTAATTCAGGTTCACTTCCTGAACATGAAGAAGTCTCATCAATATGCATTTTCTCAATGCATTTGTCACGTGAAACTGATTCAGGTTCATTTTCTGAACACGAAGAAGTCTCATCAATATGCATGTCCTTAACGCATTTATCATGCGAAGCTGATTCAGGTTCAATGTCTACTGCAGTTTCCAATGGGTCCCACTAGATTCAACATTAGGGACACCCACTGAGACAGATTCAGAAGAAGAATCAGGATACACTTGATTTTCTTGAGAAGTCGTTTCAGTGGTCTCACTGAATGCATCCTGAGGGACCTCACCTGTAACATTTTCACAAGCTGAAACATTTGAGACGTTAGGATCACACACATTAGCTGAAAAATAATCATCACCACACTTATTGTTCAAGTTATCAACACAAACATCATCAGTTTTGCCCAAAACAACAGGCTCACAAGATGAAACATAAGCTGAAAACGACGCAAACAAAGAACGACTAAAAGCAATGTCAGACTCAGTTGGTTCAGAATAAGGTTCAAAATAAGGTTCAGAAACATTTGAAATAATGACTGGTTCACTCCCATGAACATCACCACACTTTACTTCAGAGCTATCATCTGCACACGAAGATGAAACATTAGGATCAATTGTGCCTTTGGGAACAAAATTCAATGAAGTAGACTTTTGTTTCTCAACTTGTCTGTCATGAACAGACGACTTGTCGTTTTTCGAACCATAAGTCATTCTACTCTCGTTCATCATCTCCTCCTCAGTCATTGGAAGATAAGTGTAATTATCATTGTACGGAGGAGGAGTCTGAGTGTAACCCAAACCACGCCCTTTCTTTTCTTTGTATGCAAGTTGTTGATCACAAAGGTTTTTAACTAATTTACTGGAAGAATCAAACTTCTTGATATTAAGTTCATTGATTTGATATCTGTTTTTAATATCTTCCAGTTCCTTAGTTAAAATGCATACCTTTTCTTGAGCTTCTAGGAAATGGGCTGTTTTTACACTCACATCATCCTTTAGTTTGATGATGTCTTTTCGCTGAGCTTCAATTTTTTCTTTATAAAGTTTCTCATTTTTTGACAAAGTAAAGTTCTTATTTTTTATGTCATTATAATCTTGAATGAGCTCAGCGTTGTGTATTCTGTAAGCTTCAACCCTTTCCCTACACTCAGGAGTACAGAAAACAGAAATTACCTCTTCTTTGGTGAGACCTTTAACAGGAGCTGAAAGAATTTGAGTCATGAACGCAAAGTTATCAGCTGCAGTCTCTTCCTCGGGCTTTGGGCTTTGATCACTTGAAGTCATGAATGCAATATTGGTTGCAGCAGCTTGATTCTCTGGAGCTGATATGTTTAGACGTTCAATTTCCGAAGTCCAATCAAAATTGATGTTGGGCTGAACCACCAGTGTTTGTGCCAATCCTTGCGGCTGAGGGCTTCCAGTAGCAGCAGCATCTGTTATACCAGTAGTGGTCACAAGAGCTCTTTCTCGATTAGGGGTTGCAGGCTGCGCAGGGGTTTGTTCTCTATTCATCAGTGGCTTTGTGCAATTTCTAGCATAATGCCCTTCTTCATGACAGTTGTAGCAACGTAAGTTAAAAGGCACCTTAGCAGCTCCATTCCAGGCATTTCCCCACCTATTTTTGCCTGTTCTTTTCACAAACTTTTGAGCTCGGAAAGCTGCCATTGCCATCTGCCAGGTGATGTCCATTTCTTCAACATCATCTGGATGAACCTGTGTCAGATCATCGGGACTCCACTTTTCAGGATCAAGTTTTCCTGCAAAGAAAGCATTCAAACAGTTTATCACTGAGGCTGCGATATCCAAGTTTTCCTTTGATTGTTTAGTAAAGAAGGCTATCATTTCGTTGTTTGCAGCGGAGGCGGGAGCAGCAGTAGAGACATTTCCAACATTTGGAATGGAAGCAGGAGCAACTGGAGAAACAGCTTGATTAGAGGATCCAGAGCAGTAAACATTTGCTGAAGTTGGAGTAGACTTAGCGGAAGTGGTATTGCGAAACATTTGAAAACCTCCTTGGGACAACAGAGCTGTGTTGTTGTTGTTAGATGAAGTGGGAGCGATGGAGAAACCTGCAGCCAGCATACTGTTCTTGTAGTTGGTTTCTCTTTGTTTATCATCTAATTCACAGGCTTTAATATGAGAGATCATCTCTGATAGAGTGCATCTTGCGAGGTCTTTAGTTTTCTTGATCATGGCAACATGATGATCCCAACTCTTTGGCAATGCATTAAGAAGCTGTCTGTTTGTGGATGCATTGGTTGTATGAATTTCTTCCATTTGCATTTGAGTTACCAACTTCACAAATCTCTGAATCTGATTTTCTACAGTTTCACCATAAATGTGGTTGAAATTGTTGAAATTTTGTTGCAGCAGATTTCTTCGACTCTCTTTCATATCTTCATTTCCTTCATACACTTCGATCAGTGAATCCCACAGTTCTTTGGCAGATTTGCAGGTGCGAAAACCGATAGCAATATCAGGGCCCAATCCCATAGTCAAGTATGAAAGAGCTCGGTCATCTTCCTCAGCTATAAGTACATCATCTTCAGTATATTGTTCCCTAGGTTTCTTCACCTTAACACCTGGTTCGGTGGAACTTTCCATCATAATCTCTCTAGGACCCCTTAAAATGCTTCGCCACAGTTTATAATCTTTAACCTTTAAGTGCTGCTCAAAACGCCATTTCCATTCGGGAAAGTCATTTGCATCAGTTAATCTTGGAATACGTGTTGTGGTTCCAAGTTTTGAGTCCAGTTCTTGTTGTTGATTAAGGGCAGCCAGTTCAGTATTTGAAGCCATAATTGATTAATTAATTTTTCAAAAGGGTCCAATTAACCTAACAGTTCAATTTTTAGGGTCCAAGTAACAGTAACGTTGCACACTGACGTTGCGAGTCGAAATCACTGTTGCGAGTCGATATCACTGTTGCGAGTCGAAACCAGAACCAGACAACTCGAGATCTCAATAGATTGTTGCGAGTCGAGACCAATGATTATTGCGAGTCGAGACTGATGATTGTTGCGAGTCGAGACTGATGCAAGATAAGTCGAGACCAAACAACGATTGCGAGTCGAAACTGAAACAGTACAAGCCGAGACTGCGAGTGATTGTGAGTCGAAACGGAAACAATACAAGCTGAGACTGCGAGTGATTGCGAGTCGAAACCTGCAAAACAGATAAGAGATAAGCACTGTTGACTCGTAATCCCGGTTTTTCAGCACTTCCAAAATTCAAAGATATCGATGTGACAACCCTCACAAAACCAGGTATCCGTACGACTTAATTAAATATTAATTGTTGCCTAATTACTGTGCTTAACTGAGATTTCTGATAAACTGCTACTTGATTACTGATACTTGTTCATATCTGCATCATACTTTGATTTTTCCGTCACTACATTACTTATTTACTGAACTTTAGTGACAAACATGATGCACAAAAGCACAGTAGCATTTGAACGGATAACCTATGGAACATGCTGATATAGCCAGCATCAGGCAAACACTGCCTCTAAAGGCCTGAATGAGCCAGAAATATTCTACTACACCCATAGAGTGTGTAGGGATACAAGGGTTGTATAATTGCGTCTCTAGGAATAAGATACAGAGATTGGATGTGCCTAAAACATACTTTAAGCACGAAACACAGCACTTTTATTTACACACTAGCTTCTAGCTAATTAATAAAGTGCCAAAATATGAGGAATTATTCCTGACACTTTGCAGAATAAATTGTGTCGCTAAAAATATTAATTACGACGCTTAAAGGATTACTTAAGCATTTTAACGGATTACTATCCAACCGAACAACCGAACTATACCCGGAACATAAAAATATTGCCAGAAATATTATTGGTATTTTTCTGAGCCAGTTAGGGTCCCTGATTACCCTAACACCCGCATTATAACGCGTTAAACAACTAACGGGGTTAACCACTAAAGGTAACCTACTTTATGTAACTGAATTCTAACTGAACGATCAAGACCCAACCGGATACCCCCCCCCCCCTAATCGAATCGGCTAACAAGGAAGGACAAGAGGGTACACCTTTTTATTATTTTATTTGGTTTCGTGGATATCTAGAGGACTTGTGAACCGATGGACGATAACGCTTGATTTTTCCATAAATACCCTCCACACACACACACAAGACTTCACACTTTCCACCACCAACTTCTCTCTCTCTCTTGCCCTCCTCTCCTCTCGGCCGTGACCACCCACATCCATCCATCATATTTTCGGTTCTTGTCTTGCCATTCCAAGTGTACACAAGTGTTGGGGATCACGTATAGGGAAGCTTGAAGCAAGCGGAAGTTGGAGGACCACGTTCATTTGCTTTTATCCACGCCATTTCCGACTAGATTCTTCCCTAGCCCCGAGCTAGAGGTATAACATTTAAAACTTGTTCTTGATCGTATCTAAAGTGGTTAAAAGGATTTTTAACGGTTAAAAGTCGGTAACCCATCTTTTGAATCTAAAAAGTCTACAAAAACTCGAATATCGTTGGATAAAAGGTCATGTCGCGTGTAAAAGTCGTAGTACTTGAATATGTTGATTATTGAGACCCGATCTACGATGTGGTGGCTTTTATCATCGTTTAACCCGACTTTGTTAAGATCCCGAATCTTGACATACACTTGTTTCTTTTGTACAAGGGCTAAAAGGTGAAACTCCACCACACGGGAAACATGAACTTGTGTAAAAGTGTTTTGACATGAAAAATAGTATTTAAAACGAGCCGATCTACGTATGTACAAGTGGTACATTCGTAGAACCAAGTGTCGAGAAAATCATGTTTTATATAAGTTGGATAACATGTTAATAAATATGATTTTTACAAACTACAAGTGTATAAACACTTGTGAAACGAAAGATCCGACAAAATAACAATTTTTATAAAAATTGTCGGGAAGTTGTAAAGAGTGATTTGTTCCAAAAACGGGGTTTTTGCAAGACTAAACTATTTTATACATAGATCCACTAAATATAACGAGATCTACACAATAGTTTTAGAAAAACTACAAGTTCATGTAATTATGCAATTTTACATACTAGTCTACAAGTTTGAAGTGTTGAAACTTGTTTAATGTGTTGGAAATTGATTGGTTGATTTAAAGAATTGTTGAAATGATTTTGTAAAAGAAAATGATACGCTTGAAGGCGTGGCCACCTCCAGTTACAGGGGAAACTCTGGCGAAATTTTTCTAAAATCTAACACTTAGAATTATTTACAAGTGTTAGACTACTTTTGACATATTTTCATATATATTTCGCCATGACTTTATTTACAAATATTCGGAGGTGGGGTTTTCACAAAAATAAACGTGATAAATATTTATTCGATAAATATATTTTTTTCACAACACTGTTTATGATTATTTTGTGAAAATGTATAAATATTATTTTTAGAGTAAAAATAATATTTACTAACTTTGTCGAACCCAAAATAGTACCAACGCTTATACGACAAACATATAAGTTACAACGGTAATTACTATTACCACTTAATCGCCAAAACGTAACTTACGCCTTATACGGAAATATTCACGAATGCGTATCTTGTCGACGTATTATTTTGGAAAGTATTATGTAAAGAGAAAATATATTATTTTTGAGAAAAATAATTATATTTTGGAATGAGAATTAAAATATATTAAGTGAGACTTAATATTATAAACGCGCATGTATTAAATCCCCCATCCTTGGGAAGGAGACTAAATTACCAAGTATATACACGGAGCGGTTGTCTAACCGTTTCCCGAAAAATTAAACTATAAAGCTAAGGCACGGCCATCCGTCTAATAGAATTAGCACATGTAGGTCGTTGCGCAGCAGTTGGATATTTGGATTACTTGGTATTGTGACGCACTCACTGTGAGTTCATGTCCCCCTTTTCTCTTAACTATTTTCAGTTTTATAAACTGCGGGGGTGAAATACATGTTACAATGATTATGAATACTTGATACATGGTATGGTTAGCGTAAGGAGGTTTACTACTTAGATCATGTGAGTGGGTAGGCACAACTTGAGGCCATTAATCCTCGTAGTAGGACCGAGGGACAGGAGCGGTAGATCTATCTGGGTGTAGCGAGCCCAGCCCCAGGTCCAGCATAACGGACCTCGGGGTGACTTAGTGCCCGACGCATAAATCCGCTAGGTTTGAGTCATCCCTACTTGCACTTCACACATATCAATGGCCTTGCAAACCATTGGTGATCTCTTTTTCCTTATTTGCTACATACCAGGTTTTTGATAAAGATAAAGGTTTGTTTACTCACTTTCGCATGAACTCGCTCAACATTATTGTTGATTTTTCAACTTACATGTATTTCAGGAAACTAACGATCTGGCGCGGTATGGCTTGTTTTCCGCTGCATTAGGCCCGAGGTCATCCAGGGTTCGAGGCTTGTGACTCTTTCCTGGACAAGTCACAGTCCCTGAACCATGTTTACTTTAAGTTTGCATTTGTAATGTTTAGACAAGTTATGGTTGTTGGGTGTTAACCCGTTAAGACAATGTTTTACTATTTTATTTTTAATGGATGATCTTGCATATTTTAATTCATATAGCTTGTTATGATTAAGCTATGGTATTAAGAAGTCACACCAAATTAACCACGCTTCCGCAAAGCCAGGGTGTGACAGCTTGGTATCAGAGCTCTGATCATAGCAAACTAGGATTCCTTCTCGAGTCTAGACTATGATCACTAGGGCTCTCACGAAAACATTTTTTTCTGCATACCATTTAAGTCCAGATCCAAAACGTTTATATAAACAAATGTTGAGCATATTTTATTTATTATTTTTTTAGGCTCAGTCTGGGAGGCTGAGGCTCGGTCTGGGAGACTGAGGCTCGGTCTGGGAGGCCGAGGCTCGATCTAATGGATCGAGGTAGTTGTCTAGTGGGACTAGGGAGTCAGTCTGGGAGGCTGGGAGAATTTGCTAGTGGGACTAGGGAGTCAGTCTGGGAGGCTGGGAAAGTTTACTAGTGGGACTAGGGAGTCAGTCTGGGAGGCTGGGAAAGTTGGCTAGTGGGACTAGGAAGGACAGTCTGGGAGGCTGGGAGGCTAGTGGGACTAGGTGGATTATGTGATTATTATTTGGTAACTTATGTGACTACCTGATTTACTGATTATTTGTGCATACTTGTGATTGTGATACAGACACATGGATACATCAGACACCGGAGACTCAGATACCACTGGACCTCTACCCATAGTGTCGGATGACATTGTGTCATCGGAGCACGAGGTGCATACCTCCGACTTCACCAGCACTGATGACGATGACTTTCAGCGCCGTCCGGCAGAGATTCCGGCGCCCATACCTTTCGCTGATGAGCATACTGATGACTCCTTGCCCTTCGCTCTACCCGAGGGTGCCTATGAGCCTATTGATGGCGATCCTGCTGAGTATCTTCCCCTTGCTGTGATTCCAGCTCCGATTCCCCTTGCTTCATACCCAGCACACGAGTTATTACCAGACGCCGAGGCTGACGGCGACATTGATCTCTACGAGGACGAGCCTTTTGAGGACGAGGTTCCTGATGCAGCCCCTTTACCCGCTGGCGGTCTCTTGATGATCGCTGGTGCCCCAGCTGGAGACTCGCCCGTCCACTCACCAGTCCCAGACTCCTTTGAGTCTGTGGCATCTGTACCGTCACACGGGGCGAGCACGCAGCATTTTGATCATGACTCGGACCCCGATCAGGCATCTTCTGCCGCCCCCATTCCGAGCTTTGTGTTCGAGCACGACGATATTGAGGATTCCGATCCCGTTTTTCCTCCAGGATTTGATCCTGACCGCGATATTGAGTATTCCTATGGACCAGCATATGGAGGACCCTGTTGATCCCGTTGATCCTATCGATCCCTTTGACCCAGAGATTGCTTTCGATCCTGTGCATGAGCATGACTTGGTACATGCTGACGTTCCTATTGAGCCCGTTTTGGCTGACCCGCCAGTTGGCGATCTTCCTATTGATGATGTCCCTTTGTTAGTTGCTGATCATGCTGTTGATCCTTTTGTTGACCCACCTTTGATTGCTGACGTCCCTGTTGACCATCATATTGATCATGTTGATCCTGTCATTGCTCCTTTTGATCCTGTACCCATTGAGCCTGAGCACGCTCTATTTGCAGAGCATATGGATCCACCCGATGAGGAGGCTCAGCACGGTTGGATACCGGCTGACGAGGATGTTCCACCGCTTCCACCACATCACACTGATGCACATCATACTGATTTCTCATTTCAGATCCCACCGTTTGTACATCCAGCGGGGTCTGGAGAGGGCTCTTCAGCCCACCCCTTTGGGCACATACCGATGCCTATGCCTTTCGTACCTCAGATGAAACCTGTTCCATCTTCTGTTCATGTAGCACCATTCGATCCCACCAGCACGCCACTGCTTTGGACATCTTCCTCTCCGATGCCACCCACTGATCCATATCATCCATTCCATATGGGACATACCATAGAGGACGTCTTGATGTCCTTTGTCCATCAGCATGATTCCCATACACAGCGACTCCAGGAGCTCGAGAGAGCTCAGTTATCACTAGGTCCATACCATGGTCAGACACCCTCATCTTTTCAGCCTTTTCGATCATTACCTCCTGACTATGCTGCCCGACTTTTGACCTTGGAGCAGCAGATTGCATCTGTTATTCGCACTCAGCAGGCGATGGAGGAGGACTGGCTTCATTTACGCCGCTTGCTCTACACTCACTTTCCCCCTCCTCCACCCCCATCTGCATAGAGCTCATCGGTGCCATAGTGGTAGACGATGGTGAGACGACAGCGATTGTGACTGCACAGCCTTTTGGAGACCATCTGATGATTCTGACTTTTGTTGATACTTATTTGATGTACTTGATGTATGTGATACTGATATGACATAGTTTTGTACAGGGGTGATGTAGCCCCTATTTGATTGATGGTTGTATGACACACTTACTACACTTTATGGTCTCGATATATGTAGCAATTGCGGTATTCTCACCATATCTGATTCACTTGATTGCTTATTTATGTTGGGACATGGGATGTTGTATGTATAATATTTGCAACATGGGATGTTGGGACATGGGATGTTGGGACATGGGATGTTGTGTGTGAAATATTGATAACATGAGATGTTATATGCTATTACTATTACTATATACGTATGTTTATTATGGCCTAATCGACGTACACATCTTTAGAAGATGGCGCCAAGACGACAACCTCAGCCAATGCCTACTACTCAGGAAGAACTACAGCAAGTTATTGCTGCCGCCATTGCTCAATATGCTGCCTCGCAAGGAGGACCAAGCGGAAGTAGCTCGAACATTAACGGCAACCAAAATCCTCCTCATGGTAACCCTAAGTCATTAAGACATACCATGGCCTAAATGGATTCCTTTAGCAGATGCTAATGCCGTTCCTATGATGTAATGTATGTGCAGGGTGCACCTACAAACAATTCTTGGACTGTAAGCCCATAAACTTCGACGGCACAGGTGGTGCTGTTGCTTTCGTCCGCTGGGCAGAGAAGACCGAGTCCGTACTTCGCATGAGCAAGTGCGCATTGGATCAGCAAGTCACTTACATCTCAGGGCTATTTGTGGATGGAGCCCTATCCTGGTGGAATCTACAGGTTCAGACCCTAGGAGAAGCCGCAGCTTACGCACTAACGTGGACTGAGTTGAAAGAACTTATGCGCAAGAAGTACCGTTCTCGTGCTGAAATCCAGAGGTTGGAGACCGAATTCTGGCACCTAAAGATGGAAGGTTCGAAGATAGCTGAATATGTTCAGAGGTTCCACGATTTGTCGCATGTGGTACCCTACATGGTTACACCGGAGTTCAAAAGGATTGAACGCTTCATCTGGGGATTGGCTCCTCAGATAATCAGCATGGTGACTTCTTCCAAACCTGCAACCATCACTGAAGCCATTGATCTGAGTGTGGCTCTCACCGAAGAGGCGATTCGGTTGAACAAGTTTGATGAGGTTGAACCCAAGAAGAAGGAGACTCATGTGGAGTCATCTGGTGGTAATAAGCGAAAGTTTTCGAGTTTCAAGCAAAGCACCGGGATGGTGGTTAAGAAGGGAGAATCGAATGCGCCAGCTCAAGATACGGCTGGTGGTAGAAAGAAAGGGAAGGGATACATGGGTGCACACCCCAAGTGCAACTCATGCCAAAAACATCACTCTGGTCGTTGCAGCCTGAGAGTTTGTGAATCATGTGGGAAGACTGGTCATACGAAGGATTTCTGTTGGGCTAATGCTGGCCGGGGAGGCCAAGGAGGAAATGGGAATAGGAACAACCGTGGTGGTGCTGGGAACCGCCCACAAGGAAACCAGGGAGGTGATGGGAACCGTGTTAATAATGCTAACCAAGCGGGCGCCATGAATCGGAATCAGGGAAACCATCAAGCTGGAAATAATGGTGGGAACGGGCAGAGGCCCGGATGTTTCAATTGTGGAGATCAAGGGCATTTCAAGAGGAATTGCCCAGAATTAAACCAGGCACGCGGAAGAGTGTTTAACATGGAAGCCAGGGAAGCGCGCCAGGATCCCAACGTAGTCACTGGTACGTTCCCTGTAAACCAACGCTATGCATCCGTTTTGTTTGATACTGGTGCCGATTATAGCTTCGTGTCGCTAGAATTTAGAAACATGCTTGGTTTAGCCGCTAGTAAGTTAGATATTCCATACTCGATCGAATTAGCGAATGGAAAGTTAGTAGAAGCTAACGAGGTGATTCGAGGTTGCGTAATCGAATTGGGAGAGCGTGAGTTTGCTCTCGATCTACTACCGGTCCAGTTGGGAAGCTTCGACGTGGTAGTAGGGATGGATTGGTTATCGAGTAACAAGGCAGAGATAGTTTGTCACGAGAAGATTGTTCGTATCCCGACCGATGATGGTGAGACCATTGTTGTTCATGGGGAGAAGCGTGAGACGCCGTTAAGGATAATTAGCTGCCTGAAATCAAGGAAGTGTTTAAAGAAAGGATGTGTTGCTTTTCTAGCACACATTGTGGATAAGAAGGCTGCTGAGCCGAAGATCGAAGACATCCCTGTCGTGAGGGAATACCCAGAAGTCTTTCCAGAAGACTTGCCTGGCTTGCCACCTCAAAGGCAAGTGGAGTTTCACATCGACTTAGTTCCAGGCGCTGCGCCTGTGGCTAAGGCACCTTATAGACTCGCTCCGTCTGAGATGCAAGAACTGTCGACACAACTTCAAGAGTTGTTAGACAAGGGTTTTATCCGACCAAGCTTCTCGCCTTGGGGAGCTCCAGTTTTGTTTGTGAAGAAGAAGGACAGTAGTTTCCGTATGTGTATCGACTACAGAGAGTTGAACAAGCTGACAATCAAGAATAGGTATCCCCTGCCAAGAATCGATGATCTGTTCGACCAGCTTCAAGGTTCAAGCTTCTATTCAAAGATCGATCTTCGATCTGGATACCATCAGCTACGGATACAGGAGGAGAGTATCCCGAAGACAGCCTTCAGAACTCGATATGGACACTACGAGTTTCTCGTTATGTCGTTTGGTCTGACAAACGCACCTGCTGTGTTCATGGATTTGATGAACCGAGTTTGTAAGCCATACCTGGATAAGTTCGTGATTGTATTCATCGATGACATCCTGATTTATTCAAAGACGAAGGCTGAGCACGAGCAGCATCTTAGAGCCATTTTGGAGCTGCTAAAGAAGGAACAGTTGTACGCCAAATTCTCTAAGTGTGAGTTTTGGCTAAGAGAAGTGCAATCCCTTGGGCACGTGGTGAATGGAGATGGAATCCACGTGGATCCAACCAAGATCGAGATGATCAAAGATTGGGAAACGCCAAAGACGCCAACTGAGATTCGGCAATTCTTGGGTTTGGCTGGCTATTATCGAAGGTTCATCGAGAACTTTTCAAAGATCGCTCAACCGTTGACACTCCTCACGCAGAAAGATAAGAAGTTTGATTGGGGAATCAAACAGGATGAAGCGTTTCAGACATTGAAAGATAAGCTTTGTAACGCGCCAATCTTAGCTCTACCAGAAGGCACTGATGATTTCGTGGTATACTGCGACGTATCGCGTCAAGGATTGGGTTGTGTGTTGATGCAACGTCAAAAGGTTATAGCCTACGCATCACGCCAACTGAAAGTGCACGAAAAGAACTATACCACTCATGATTTGGAGCTAGGCGCAGTGGTTTTTGCCTTGGAAATCTGGAGACACTACCTTTACGGTACAAAGTGTACGATCTTCACAGATCACAAGAGCCTCCAGCATATATTCAACCAGAAGGAGTTGAACATGAGGCAAAGGCGATGGGTCGAGTTGTTGAACGATTACGACTGCAAGATCAAGTATCATCCAGGGAAGGCGAATGTGGTCGCTGATGCCCTAAGTCGTAAAGAGAGAATCAAGCCCATAAGGGTTAGGGCTATGGAAATGATAATTCAAACCGACCTTTCCTCACGCGTTCGTGCAGCACAGAAGGAAGCTCTCAAGGAGGGAAACCTTGAGGAAGAATATCTCCGTGGGATGGAGAAGATTTTGGTGCCAAACAGGGAAGGAACGTTATGTTTTGAGAAAAGAATTTGGGTTCCTCTGTTTGGTGGTTTAAGAGAGGTTATCTTTGATGAAGCTCACAAGTCGCGGTACTCTATCCACCCTGGAGCGGATAAGATGTACCAGGTTCTTAAAGATTATTACTGGTGGCCTAGGATGAAAGGCGATGTTGCTATTTACGTGAGCAAATGTTTAACTTGCGCCAAAGTTAAGGCGGAATACCAGAAGCCTTCGGGACTTCTGCAACAACCAAAAATTCCCCAGTGGAAGTGGGAAGAAATCTCCATGGATTTTATTACGAAGTTGCCAAGAACGCCAAAAGGCCATGACACTATCTGGGTGATAGTGGATCGCTTAACGAAGTCAGCACACTTCTTACCTATCCGCGAGAAGGATCATACAAGCAAACTGGCCGAAATTTACATGAGAGAGATTGTTACACGCCATGGAGTACCTCTCTCGATTATTTCTGATAGAGACAGGAGGTTCGTATCGAGGATATGGCAATCCTTCCAGGAAGCTTTTGGCTCAAAGCTGAATATGAGCACAGCTTTTCACCCGCAGACCGACGGTCAAAGCGAGCGGACGATTCAGACGTTGGAGGACATGCTGAGAGCATGTGTGATGGATTTAGGCGGTAGCTGGGATAAGCATTTACCCCTGGTTGAATTTTCATACAACAACAGCTACCACACCAGTATTGGTGCCGC
The DNA here is from genome assembly GCF_002127325.2 of Helianthus annuus. Classification (NCBI taxonomy): domain Eukaryota; kingdom Viridiplantae; phylum Streptophyta; class Magnoliopsida; order Asterales; family Asteraceae; genus Helianthus; species Helianthus annuus. The sequence continues at coordinate 96,556,526 of NC_035439.2, read as the reverse complement.
GCCATTCGAAGCGTTATATGGGCGCAAGTGCAGGTCGCCGCTCTGTTGGTCTGACGCAGGTAATAGACAATTGGTAGGTCCCGATGTAGTTCAGGAAACTACAGATAAGATCGCGCAAATCCGAGATCGCATTAGTGCGGCTCGTGACCGTCAGAAGACCTACGCAGATCTGAAAAGGAAACCTCAGGAGTTTGAGGTTGGGGATATGGTTTTGTTGAAGGTATCACCCTGGAAGGGTGTGGCACGCTTTGGGAAGCGTGGGAAGTTGAATCCGCGCTACATTGGTCCTTTCAAGGTTTTGGAAAGAATTGGGACCGTAGCATACAAGCTGGATCTACCTGCCGAACTGAATAATGTTCACGATACATTTCATGTATCTAATCTGAAGAGAAGTCCAACTCAAGTTAACGTTGCTATTCCTACCGACGGAATTCATATTGACGACACGCTCCACTTCGTTGAAGAACCTGTCGAGGTCACGGATTGGAAAGTTAACAAGACCCGCCGGAGCAGTGTCAAGCTCGTCAAGGTTCGCTGGAATGCTAGACATGGTCCTGAGTTCACCTGGGAGCGTGAAGACCGAATGAAAGAGAAATACCCCCACTTATTTCCTGAGAACCCTGCTTCTACAAGCAGAATTTAAAAATTTCGGGACGAAATTTATTTAAACGGGGGGAGAATGTGACAACCCTCACAAAACCAGATATCCGTACGACTTAATTAAATATTAATTGTTGCCTAATTACTGTGCTTAACTGAGATTTCTGATAAACTGCTACTTGATTACTGATACTTGTTCATATCTGCATCATACTTTGATTTTTCCGTCACTACATTACTTATTTACTGAACTTTAGTGACAAACATGATGCACAAAAGCACAGTAGCATTTGAACGGATAACCTATGGAACATGCTGATATAGCCAGCATCAGGCAAACACTGCCTCTAAAGGCCTGAATGAGCCAGAAATATTCTACTACACCCATAGAGTGTGTAGGGATACAAGGGTTGTATAATTGCGTCTCTAGGAATAAGATACAGAGATTGGATGTGCCTAAAACATACTTTAAGCACGAAACACAGCACTTTTATTTACACACTAGCTTCTAGCTAATTAATAAAGTGCCAAAATATGAGGAATTATTCCTGACACTTTGCAGAATAAATTGTGTCGCTAAAAATATTAATTACGACGCTTAAAGGATTACTTAAGCATTTTAACGGATTACTATCCAACCGAACAACCGGACTATACCCAGAACATAAAAATATTGCCAGAAATATTATTGGTATTTTTCTGAGCCAGTTAGGGTCCCTGATTACCCTAACACCCGCATTATAACGCGTTAAACAACTAACGGGGTTAACCACTAAAAGTAACCTACTTTATGTAACTGAATTCTAACAAGGAAGGACAAGAGGGTACACCTTTTTATTATTTTATTTGGTTTCGTGGATATCTAGAGGACTTGTGAACCGATGGACGATAACGCTTGATTTTTCTATAAATACCCTCCACATACACACACAAGACTTCACACTTTCCACCACCAACTTCTCTCTCTCTCTTGCCCTCCTCTCCTCTCGGCCGTGACCACCCACATCCATCCATCATATTTTCGGTTCTTGTCTTGCCATTCCAAGTGTACACAAGTGTTGGGGATCACGTATAGGGAAGCTTGAAGCAAGCGGAAGTTGGAGGACCACGTTCATTTGCTTTTATCCACGCCATTTCCGACTAGATTCTTCCCTAGCCCCGAGCTAGAGGTATAACATTTAAAACTTGTTCTTGATCGTATCTAAAGTGGTTAAAAGGATTTTTAACGGTTAAAAGTCGGTAACCCATCTTTTGAATCTAAAAAGTCTACAAAAACTCGAATATCGTTGGATAAAAGGTCATGTCGCGTGTAAAAGTCGTAGTACTTGAATATGTTGATTATTGAGACCCGATCTACGATGTGGTGGCTCTTATCATCGTTTAACCCGACTTTGTTAAGATCCCGAATCTTGACATACACTTGTTTCTTTTGTACAAGGGTTAAAAGGTGAAACTCCACCACACGGGAAACATGAACTTGTGTAAAAGTGTTTTGACATGAAAAATAGTATTTAAAACGAGCCGATCTACATATGTACAAGTGGTACATTCGTAGAACCAAGTGTCGAGAAAATCATGTTTTATATAAGTTGGATAACATGTTAATAAATATGATTTTTACAAACTACAAGTGTATAAACACTTGTGAAACGAAAGATCCGACAAAATAACAATTTTTATAAAAATTGTCGGGAAGTTGTAAAGAGTGATTTGTTCCAAAAACGGGGTTTTTGCAAGACTAAACTATTTTATACATAGATCCACTAAATATAACGAGATCTACACAATAGTTTTAGAAAAACTACAAGTTCATGTAATTATGCAATTTTACATACTAGTCTACAAGTTTGAAGTGTTGAAACTTGTTTAATGTGTTGGAAATTGATTGGTTGATTTGAAGAATTGTTGAAATGATTTTGTAAAAGAAAATGATACGCTTGAAGGCGTGGCCACCTCCAGTTACAGGGTGTGACATCCCGTACTCTCGACCGTGATCGTCGAGAAGAGTAATCTATTTTAGTATGATTATTATTATTAATATTATTATTATTATTATTATTATTATTATTTAGGAAATAACAATAACACGCGACAAGAAATTTACTTGCGCACCAATGTTATCTTTTAAAATAACCGGGCCGCACACCTCCCTCGTAAAGGGTCGAGATCCTTCCTCCTTCTTGTTGAATCATGCTCGGCCCAGACAAGTAATCTTACGTAATATACCGAGCAAACCAAAGGTGAGTTCATCTTTCTTGAGCATGCGTCCCGGTGGTTGGGACAGTCAGTGGGTATCCCGGGGTGGGATAGGTCGTTTGGGTAAAAACGGGAATGTTGGATAATATACTCTTCCTATCACCTTTAAAGTCCCTCCGTGTTGTTTGGTTACCGAGGAGGTAACATGGTATTAGTTAGTAGCGCTACTTAGGTTTGGCAACCTCACCCCGTTCCTGGGAGGACGGGTGTTGAACTAATGACCTAGTCATGACCAATGCTTTGATAGGAGCATTGGAGAAAGGGCAAAAAAAATCAGAAGCCGTCTTGTATTGGGGTATTATCAACATTGTTTTCAGCATTACTTTTGGAATTAACCTCAATGGATTAACTATATACTTGGCAAACAACGTTTTCGTAAAACTATGAACTCACCAGCGTTGTCTGATACACTTGTTGCATGCTCGCAGGTCGTTAGGTATCTTGGATTTGGGGAACTTGCTGTCTGGAGTAGCTGGAGTGGTCATGGGTCGACTGGGAGGATTTATGCGAATGATTTCATGAAACTATACTTTGGTTTTGAAACAGCTTAACTTCGTTTACTATTTGCTTCCGCTGAACTTATTGATTTTCGTTTAAAACTTGTTGAAGATGTTTTTATTAATAATGGGGATTTTAACTATAACTTGTATGGGTTCAATGTAATTGGTGGCTCGTTATTGGTATGTCACACGCCTAACAGGGACACTCCCTATGTGGTAATTTGGGGGTGTGACAGTTTGGTATCAGAGCCATTGGTTATAGTGAACTTGGTTTTAAAACGTTTTTATAAAACCAGACTATAACCGAACAGTACCGAAATCGACCATGACACTCAGCTCCAGACTGCAAGGTTCGTTTCTCATTTACGATTGCATAGTATATCTAGTGTACACTTATGTATGACATTGCACGTGAATGCACACTTGGCACAACAGCTTGAGCCCTTATATTACCAACCCCTATTATGTGAACTGTTAGTGTGACACTACCCTTCGACCATTGTGATTCTTGATCCTATAAAACCTTTCGCTTGCTATTTGAATGTGGGGAACCTTTTAGCGCAAGTTAAGAGGCACTGAGATAAGCATGCAAATCGCCTTATTATTATGGGTGCACACATAATAATAACGTGAGGTGCATGTAAGTCCCAGTGAGGCTTAACGAACGTGAGAAGGATTCTGCCCTATTATGTGTAAACTTGATAGTTAGTATATTTCAACGTGATATTTGACTTTTACCTCGTTTCGACCCTTAAGATAGTTCCCTTCTCTTATTAGAACCATGAGTGGTACGTCTCCCTTGAATGATCTTTTTGTTTCTATTTTATTCGACGTTGGTGCCGATTTGAGTTATGCGCCTCTGGGGTTAAATCGTTAGCTAGGACTGACTCCCACCTTTGTTGTAAATAAGCATGTAGTAGAATTAACTGATAGTAAATCGATAGAAGCTTCTCATGTTCTTTTTGGTTGTAAACTTGACCTCGTGGGTCAAGTGTTCGATATTGACCTACTTCCCAATACTCTTATAAGTTTTGACACGGTCGTTGACATGGACTTGGTTATCTATGTATCAAGCAGAAATCCCCTGCAAAAAGAAAATCGTGTGTTCCCTCTCCCCAGTGGGGAATCCTTATCCGTTTAAGATCATCGTAGTGGTGCCGTTGTTGGCATTGTCACAGTCGTGAAAGCCCAGAAGTGCCTACGGAAGGGCTACTCTGTTATACTGGCTCCTGTCACCGATTCGCCACTTTAAGAAAGGAAGATCGAGTATCTTCATGTTATTCGTGAAATTTTTGACATGTCTTCCAAAGAGTTACCTGGTTTACCTCCACATCGTTAGGTGGAATTTTAGAATTGACCTTATGCAAATCATGATTTCCTTCTGGGGTACAGCAATCCCTTGGATTCGCTGGATACTATCACAGCTTCATCATAGGATTTTCGAAGGGTTCGCAACTTCAACCTCCTTAGCACAGCCGGGAGCTGTGAATCCTTAGGAAAACAAAGTCGCGGAACGTCTTTTCAGCTTTTGAAACCCAACCCTACAACACGCGGAGCATCACTTCTATCCGAGAGTACCGATGATCCAGCGATATACCATGATGGCTTAATTCAGAGTCCCAGTTACACGCCGATGCAACACGAGAGAGTGATGAATTGCGTAATGGTGTTACGGAGAGGAACTGCACGACCTACAATCTCCGGTGGAAACCGTGGTCGTTGGATTTAAGTGGGAGGCATTACTTAGACGGTACCGAATGCACCAGTTAGACCGAAAACAAGGCCCTCCAGTGCACCCTTGTTTCAATAGAGCTAACCATGTGATGGCATCGCTAAATGGAACTTCCGAACGAACATGGGATTAGGAGAACTATACCCACGCATCCCCGTAGACGAACCTTATCACTTTCACTTGTCATCGCCGTTAGAAGTGAAGCAGTCACAGTTACACGCGTTTGTCGTTTTGCAACACTAATCTTTACCCACCAAACTCTGTATTGGACAAATGATACACTCGCGCGACCGCAACATAACAAACCTCCCTGTTGTGCCATGCCGCCATGCACCACTACTGGAAATTATTTCTAGACAACAAATTTGCTGGCCAAATCCTTCGGATGTTTAATGGACCCCTGTTTCGCTCGATTCTTTGTACGAACCTCATTAATTCCCTGTTTCTTTGATTGACAATTGATATAACAAAACGCTAACAACCATACCATGATTTCCACCGATCACAAGATTAGCCCCCCAGGCGTTGTAAAGTATCTATAGATCGAGTTCGTCGGAACTCACTTCAAGCCATTGTTTTATATCAATTTTCGGGACGAAAATTCTTTCAAGTAGGGGATAATGTAACACCCGACCTTCACACGGTGAACACAAACCCTATTAACTTCGTTAACTCTATGTATTCACCTAGGCATTTCGTTTGAGCAAATAGATATAACGTATGAGAAATTTCCTACTGAGTGAAATGAGTATAAACTACGTGAAATTTTCATGTTATGAGAATTACAGGAATTTACATGCAACATGACTTTACATGCTATGTGACCTTGTTTGATACGTGACTTCATGTGCTATGTGCTTTGCATGATTCGCTTATGATTCGCTTCGTGAACTTGTGTGAAACTACGTGTATTTACGTATAACAGTAAGGTTATTAACAAATCTATATCTTGACTTAAATTTCGGGGACGAAATTCCTGTAACATGGGGAGAATGTGACATCCCGTACTCTCGACCGTGATCGTCGAGAAGAGTAATCTATTTTAGTATGATTATTATTATTATTAATATTATTATTATTATTATTATTATTATTTAGGAAATAACAATAACACGCGACAAGAAATTTACTTGCGCACCAATGTTATCTTTTAAAATAACCGGGCCGCACACCTCCCTCGTAAAGGGTCGAGATCCTTCCTCCTTCTTGTTGAATCATGCTCGGCCCAGACAAGTAATCTTACGTAATATACCGAGCAAACCAAAGGTGAGTTCATCTTTCTTGAGCATGCGTCCCGGTGGTTGGGACAGTCAGTGGGTATCCCGGGGTGGGATAGGTCGTTTGGGTAAAAACGGGAATGTTGGATAATATACTCTTCCTATCACCTTTAAAGTCCCTCCGTGTTGTTTGGTTACCGAGGAGGTAACATGGTATTAGTTAGTAGCGCTACTTAGGTTTGGCAACCTCACCCCGTTCCTGGGAGGACGGGTGTTGAACTAATAACCTAGTCATGACCAATGCTTTGATAGGAGCATTGGAGAAAGGGCAAAAAAAATCAGAAGCCGTCTTGTATTGGGGTATTATCAACATTGTTTTCAGCATTACTTTTGGAATTAACCTCAATGGATTAACTATATACTTGGCAAACAACGTTTTCGTAAAACTATGAACTCACCAGCGTTGTCTGATACACTTGTTGCATGCTCGCAGGTCGTTAGGTATCTTGGATTTGGGGAACTTGCTGTCTGGAGTAGCTGGAGTGGTCATGGGTCGACTGGGAGGATTTATGCGAATGATTTCATGAAACTATACTTTGGTTTTGAAACAGCTTAACTTCGTTTACTATTTGCTTCCGCTGAACTTATTGATTTTCGTTTAAAACTTGTTGAAGATGTTTTTATTAATAATGGGGATTTTAACTATAACTTGTATGGGTTCAATGTAATTGGTGGCTCGTTATTGGTATGTCACACGCCTAACAGGGACACTCCCTATGTGGTAATTTGGGGGTGTGACACAGGGGAAACTCTGGCGAAATTTTTCTAAAATCTAACACTTAGAATTATTTACAAGTGTTAGACTACTTTTGACATATTTTCATATATATTTCGCCATGACTTTATTTACAAATATTCGGAGGTGGGGTTTTCACAAAAATAAACGTGATAAATATTTATTCGATAAATATATTTTTTTCACAACACTGTTTATGATTATTTTGTGAAAATGTATAAATATTATTTTTAGAGTAAAAATAATATTTACTAACTTTGTCGAACCCAAAATAGTACCAACGCTTATACGACAAACATATAAGTTACAACGGTAATTACTATTACCACTTAATCGCCAAAACGTAACTTACGCCTTATACGGAAATATTCACGAATGCGTATCTTGTCGACGTATTATTTTGGAAAGTATTATGTAAAGAGAAAATATATTATTTTTGAGAAAAATAATTATATTTTGGAATGAGAATTAAAATATATTAAGTGAGACTTAATATTATAAACGCGCATGTATTAAATCCCCCATCCTTGGGAAGGAGACTAAATTACCAAGTATATACACGGAGCGGTTGTCTAACCGTTTCCCGAAAAATTAAACTATAAAGCTAAGGCACGGCCATCCGTCTAATAGAATTAGCACATGTAGGTCGTTGCGCAGCAGTTGGATATTTGGATTACTTGGTATTGTGACGCACTCACTATGAGTTCATGTCCCCCTTTTCTCTTAACTATTTTCAGTTTTATAAACTGCGGGGGTGAAATACATGTTACAATGATTATGAATACTTGATACATGGTATGGTTAGCGTAAGGAGGTTTACTACTTATATCATGTGAGTGGGTAGGCACAACTTGAGGCCATTAATCCTCGTAGTAGGACCGAGGGACAGGAGCGGTAGATCTATCTGGGTGTAGCGAGCCCAGCCCCAGGTCCAGCATAACGGACCTCGGGGTGACTTAGTGCCCGACGCATAAATCCGCTAGGTTTGAGTCATCCCTACTTGCACTTCACACCTATCAATGGCCTTGCAAACCATTGGTGATCTCTTTTTCCTTATTTGCTACATACCAGGTTTTTGATAAAGATAAAGGTTTGTTTACTCACTTTCGCATGAACTCGCTCAACATTATTGTTGATTTTTCAACTTACATGTATTTCAGGAAACTAACGATCTGGCGCGGTATGGCTTGTTTTCCGCTGCATTAGGCCCGAGGTCATCCAGGGTTCGAGGCTTGTGACTCTTTCCTGGACAAGTCACAGTCCCTGAACCATGTTTACTTTAAGTTTGCATTTGTAATGTTTAGACAAGTTATGGTTGTTGGGTGTTAACCCGTTAAGACAATGTTTTACTATTTTATTTTTAATGGATGATCTTGCATATTTTAATTCATATAGCTTGTTATGATTAAGCTATGGTATTAAGAAGTCACACCAAATTAACCACGCTTCCGCAAAGCCAGGGTGTGACAATCGAAATCTTTGAATTTTCTTCAATCAGCTTCGAGAAATCAGCTAACAGATTCTCTGAAATCACACAACCCAAAATCAGTACTATTTTTTAACAATTTACCAAGAACAGTTTTGAATATGGGATCCTTTTTTTCGCTGCAAAACAGACACAAAGCATATTAGTAACAAATAATGTTCTTGAATCTGATTGATATCGAAACCGAACCAAGAATGGTTTCTTGGCTCTGATACCAATTGTAAAACCCGTTCAGGATCTATCAATGATATCAACCGATTACTTGTGAAGGTGCGGAAAACAATCACAAGGTGATTCAAGAACAAATAACAATCAATAACTAATTATGTAAAGAAAACACAAACCAGAGCTCTTGCATTCAAAGATTATCAATGACTGATACAAGACTCTTCCCTTGACTCGCAACCTTCAATCAACCAACAACCTCAACCAAGAGGTTGAGGTTGGTTTAAATACAAAATCACTAGGCTAACCCTAAGCCCATTGCGACTCAAAGCCTACTAACCCAACCCCTTACATTTTCGGCCCAAACACATAATCAAAACAAATACATAAACAACCCTTAGACTATGTAAACTCACATGCATAAACCTTCAGGTTCCAACAGGGATGATAATTGCATGATCATATGTTATGTAATAAATGGATACTATGAAACTGTTAGCATGCATGAATCGAATATGGAGGGCTTGACATAAAGATGGTGATTTGTTAATGTTCAACTCGATTAATGATTTGTAATGATAAACTCTGTTAATGTTAGCCGATTCATAGGATGCTTAGGTTATGGTTTATGATACCATGATTGTGTGTAATCATTAATGATCATTGAAGGTTAGGGTTGTATGATGTTAAGGGCTGTTGGTAAGTCACAAAAACTGTGAAAGCATGATTCTATGTTGGACGATATTTCAGCAATATGTATGGTAATTGACATGTATTATAATGTGATTTCTAGGTGAGTAATTATTATTGATTAATAATATAATTGCATGATGGAAAGTATATTAAGTTGTTTGGTCTGATTGTGATTGTGATTGAGTAGGAAGATGAAACTGTTAAGTTGTGTGGTGAGATCCAATAAGGCCAGTCCCACTCCGATCACACACATACTTCGGTTTGTTTTAGTTAGTGGGCCACGCATTAAACAAAAACATAACAGGCCGATTACACAATGATGTTTGAGCCGAGAAGTGTTATTGGGCAACATGTTAGTAAACTGGACCATACCTTATAATGAAACAAACACTTTATAGATTGAGTTTAGGATTGGGCTAATACAAATGTGAACTGCTTGGGACAGGACTGGATTGGGCTGTATATTGGGGGGCGGTGATAAAGCGGCTGTTGGGTTGGGCTCGGGTACAAGCAGTCCAGAATGATCTAAGTTAGTTGGGCGAGGATTTGTGAATTAAATTAGTTGCACAAATTTTGTGGATTGTATTAACTGGGTCGGATTAATGGACTGGTTATGTGTGATTGGATTTTAAATACTTATGTGATATGATGAATTATTACAATGTTAGATTGTATGATGACTTATTACAATGTGAATAATGATATGAGAATGGTACTTGCATGATATGTGTTAAGACTTACGTTAAGTGTTTAAGAAAACTGACTGTCGATAGTAACTATGTTAGGATTTGGTTTGAGCAACTTGAACACATAACTAGTCATACCGAGCAAAACCAAGGTGAGTTCACTGCTCTTTTCCAAGCATGCATCCAGGGGAGGGATATCGGGTAACGTTCCGGGGAGGAATGTCAGGTTAATGGGATGCTTGTTATTACACTCATTGTCTATCACATAAGACCCCTTACATCTACCGATAGTTGTCGGGGAGGCAACGAGGTTATTAGTTGATAGCGCTATTAGGTTTGGCACCCTCACACCCTACCAGGGAGAATGGGCGTGAACTAATTTCCTTAAAGCATGACCAATGTTTTGATAGAGACATTGGGGTTGGGCAAATACATCTTATAGCCATCTGCGGTAATCGAGTTAATAACAACATCAAATCAAATTATTGAACTATTGAACTGTTGAACTGTTTTATACACATACCTGGTAACTAAACGCATTAACAAAACTTTGAACTCACCAGCGCTGTCTGATACACTTGTTGCATGCTCGCAGGTCGTTAGATATCTTGGATTTGGGAACTTGCTGTCTGGAGTAGCTGGAGTGGTCATGGGTCGACTGGAAGGATTTATGTGATTGATTTCTTGATACTATACATTGGTTTTGAAACAGTTTAACTTTGGTTTACGATTTGCTTCCGCTGGACATGTTGGTTTTCTTTTAAACTTGTTGATGGTATTTTTCATTAATAATTGAGGATTTTATTTATAACTTGAATGGGTTCAATGTAATTAGTGGCTCGTTGTTGGTACGTCACACGCCTAACAGGGATATTCCCTAAGTGGTATTTTGGGGGTGTGACACCTTTGAAGCCGATCCTTTTAAATTTCCAGTTCCTGAGGTATTATCTGTTTGTAACATCAGTGGTTCAGCATCTACCGTGGATTCAACATCAGGTGTTTGGTTCTCATCTCTGATTATTTGTTTCTTTGTTCTTTGATTTTTTGTTAGATGTACAGATTCTACAGATTGTAGTTAAGAGCCGCACATAAATGTGACCAGTTATCGCTTCGGTAAGTATCGGTAAATTGTCTTTGATTTGTTATTGTTTATTCAGATGCTTGCATTGGTGTACCATATGATTACCAGTAGATTGATTTTTATATGTTTGTAGTTTTTATGTTTCAGAATCTGTTTTGTTGTTTTATTCACCCATGTTTCATTCATAGATCTCTATAATCCATATTTATGGTTTCAAATCTGTTTCCTGAGTTATTTACAGTTGTAGCACACCAAATATTTATTATTTGTATTTAGTTGGTATATTGGGATTAAATACTGAACTGGTGGAATTATAGCAAGTGCAGGTTATGGTTCAAGCTGTCTCTATCTCTTTGGAGCTGGTTAGATGTCTTTGGGAGGTCTGAAAAACAGAATTGATAAATTTAGGGAAAATGGGGTTGAAAGATAATAACCCAATAGTTTAAGATCTCATTCTACAGCTTTGATAAATTCAGGGTTATTTTCAAATAATGCTTCCTAGATGTTTGAAAACCGACAAATGTTCGAAGAAGCAGCTCTGAGGACATTTGTCTGTCTTTGTCGTTCTTCAAACATCTAGGAACCATTATTTGAGAATACCCCTAAATTTATTGGAGCTGTAGAATGAGATCCTCCACTGTTGGGTTATCATCTTTCAAATCCATTTTCCCTAAATTTATCAATTTTGTTTTTCAACAGGGATGTAATGCAATGACTCCTCTCAATTGAATAGACAAACACTTGCTTCCTCTCTAATGGTTATGGAGTGGTTATAACAGCTGATCATGCTAAGGACTGTTATAATTAACCACTCCTTCTTATAAAGACTGATTGACTTAAAGATTGATGAGGCCTATCCACTGTTGAAGACAAAGTCCTATTAAAGACAAGCACTTATGTACCTAAAGTCTGATCAACGAAAGGAAAACCACTGCTCAGAAGCAGCAGTGGTTCATCATCTACAGCGGATTCAAACTCAAAGACGAACCACTGCCCAACAACAACAGTGGTTCAGCATCAACAGCGGATATTCTACCTTTGTTTATGTTAACAATGTTTATATGTAATAGTATTTATCACATCAGTGTTTTATACTATGTTAGATTGTTAGATGTCATATCACTGAGATGTTTATATGTAACAGTATTTATCACATCTCCCCAGCATGCTAACTGATATGTACTATAAATTGATCAGTGGTTTGATCTTTATACTACTAAATAAAAATGAACTACACTTGGATGATTATTAACCTCCTCATTTTGATTGTTTGGGTATAGTATTTTTGAAATTGGTGTTTTTTGCAAACAGATGTTTATGGGAAAACATTTGTTTAACTTCAAACTTTTGTTTAAGGCCAAACATCTGTTTATGGCCAAACTTCTGTTTATGGGCAAACAACTGTTTGAGGTCAAACTTCTGATTAAGTCCAGACAACTGATATATAAAGCGAAATATCTGTTTAAGCCCCAACATCTGTTTAAAAGCCTGTTGCAACCACTGTGTTGGTTGAAACATTTGATTATTAAAAGTTATCCATTGTTTAAATACAACCTCTCTTTCTTCAATCTTCGTGTTGACCATCGACTGACCAAACATCAGTGTTTAAAAAACTGTTGGATGCCCACTGACTGGAAAACTAGAATTATAATAAAATTACCATTTTACCTAATCGTTACATTTCAATGAGATAAGAGTTCCTCCAACATTGTTTTCATGATAAAATTTAAAGTGAAATTAAAAAATAAAAAAAATTCTTGATTACTATTTGTTGCAAATCAAATTAGTAATTAATGTTAATTTCTTGAGCTTTGGACATTTAAAATATGCAAAATGTGAATTTCAAACTGACGGTTATTATCTCTTAATTAAAGTTAAAATAAAAATTAGAAAAGTTATCATGACAATTGCTTTCAAATTAGATCAGTAATTAGTGATAATATCAGTAATTTTGAAATTGAAAATATGCAAAATGGTAATTTAAAATTGACGTTCTCTCTCTCTTTTTTTTCCTACTTTGCATATCATTTCTAATTTCTAATATTTAATTACTTTAACTTTAATAAACCAAGATATAAGGATATACACTATTTACCTTTCAGTTCCCAATAAACATCATGACAATTGCTTTCAAATCAGATAAGTAATTATTGATAATATCAGTAATTTTGAAATTTAAAATTCAAACCATATATTCTAATCTTATAAATAAGATATAATTATCTGGTTTCACATTCTAATCTTTAAAATTGAGCGTATTTCTCTCTCTCAAATGCATCTTTCTCGTGATTCAGCTGCTAATCTCCGATTACACTTCTTTGTTCGAATGTTTGTTGATTATGTGTACATGTTATCGTTCCAGTATCATTGTTCCAACATCGTTGTTTCAATGAAGCTTTCTATCACACATCAACGTTTCAATATCGATGTTGCAATATAATTGTTGCAACATCGTGAAAAGTTGCATGTGCTACTGCTGTAAGATAAGATTTTATCTTACTAGAGCAATGGTCTTTCCTGCCTTTTTTGTATTAAAAGTAGCTTAAAGTTTGGTTTAAAGCAACTCTTTATGAATAAGGTTAAGGATTAAACAAATGATGATGATGATTGTTCTATGGTTGTTTCCAGTATCATTGTTCCAACATCATTTAAAGTATGTGTTTTTTGCTACTCCAATTTTGAAATTTTGAGTTTTTTTTATTTTGAAGTGAAATTCATACAATCTGTTGCGGGTTATTATAGGTTTGTATTAAAAGAAGCATAAAGTTAAATTAAAAACAAAGAAAGATTTTTAAATCTACATTTAAAATAATTTTTGCTGCTGACTAAATGATGATTATATATGACTCTGGGCAGATGATGATGATGTAGAAGCCGTAGTAGTTCCTACTAAACGCAAGAAAGCATTTGCTATTGTTGTAAGATAAGATTTTATCTTACTAGAGTAATGGTCATTCCTGCCTTTTTTGTATTAAAAGAAGCATAAAGTTTGGTTTAAAGCAGCTCTTTATAAACAAAGTTAAGGATTAAGTATATGACGACAGGGCTACTCTTCAACAGCCGAAGAAGTGTTTTCATGTACTGCATCTTGGTATGTTCAATAGAGATCAGGTTTCTATAAATCTTGATGTTGATGCATTGAGTACTTCTGTGGAGTTCATGGCGATTGTCGAAGATATACATTGATGGAGTTTAAAGCTAAAAGCACTAAATTTTAAGCTAAAAGCACTAAATTTTTGTTGTTAGGTTCGTAAATTTCTTGGTGTTGTTCTTAGATTCTAAATTTTTGCTGTTAGGTTCGTAAATTTCTTAGTTTCGTTTTCTTGAATTCTATGTAATTTTGTAAAGAAGTACAATAACAAACAGGGCTTTGAACATCTGTTTGCGTTTTGGTCATTAGTTAATGGAAACCCATGTTAGGTTGAACAGTGTTTTTAAGAGGAAAACAGTGTGAGAAGACAGTAGATCTTATTAAGTTAAACATCTGTTCATGGTTAAACAGATGTTTGGCCTTTAACAGATGTTTGGCCTTTTATATCAGAGGTTTGGACTTAAACAGATGTTTGACCTTAAACAGATGTTTGGCCATAAACAAATGTTTGACCTTAAACATATGTTTTACCTTAAACATATGTTTCGCCTTCTATATCAGATTTTTGGACTTAAACAGATGTTTGACTTTAAACAGATGTTTGGCCATAAACAGATGTTTGGCCTTAAACCAAACATCTGTTTAAGGTCAACATCTATTTGACTATTGGTCAACATTTGATTGACTTTTGGTCAACATCTGTTTGAATTTTGGAGAACATCTTATTTTTTAAAGAAGTACAAAAACAAACATTTTTACAAAATCCTAAATCACCCTATCATTCAAGTGCTATGAAGTAAAAGTGGAAATGATATTATTTATGTGGTCCTGTTGTGCTTTTGTTTGACCTCTAATATGGGTTCATGATCTAATCCGGTTATTTGAAGACATTGTTGTTTCATCTTTATACTAATAAATAAAAATCAAGTACACTTGGATTATTATTAAGCTCCTCATTTTGATTGTTTGGGTATAGTATTCTTGAAATTGGTGTTTTTTGCAAACCAATGTTTATGGCCAAACTTTTGTTTAAGCTCAAACATTTGTTTAAGTCCAAACATCTGTTTTTGGCCAAACTTCTGTTTATGGGCAAATATCTGTTTAAGCTCAGACCTTTGTTTATGTTAACAGTGTTTATATGTAACAGTGTTTTTCACATCAGTGTATTATAGTCTGTTAGGTTGTTAGATATCATCACCTCAGTGTTTTATATGTAACAATTTTTATGACATCAGTGTTTATATGTAACAGTGTTTATGACAACAGTGTTTATCACATCACTTTAGTGGTTTGATCTGGACTATAAATTGAACAGTTGTTTTATTTTTATACTAATAAATAAAAATCAAGTATACTTGGATGATTATTAAGCTCCTCATTTTGATTGTTGAAATTGGTCTTTTTTTGCAAACAGATGTTTATGGGCAAACATTTGTTTAAGCTCGAAAATTTGTTTAAGGCCAAACATTTGTTTATGGCCAAACTTGTGTCTAATAATCATCCATCTTTATAAGATCAAACTTCTGTTTAAGTCCAGACAACTGATATATAAGGCGAAACATCTGTTTAAGGCCCAACATGTGTTTAAAAGCCTATTACAACCACTGTGTTGGTTGAAACATTTGATTGTTAAAAGTTATTCACTGTTGAAATACAACCTCTGTTTTTTCAATCTTCATGTTGACCACTGACTGACCAAACATCAGTGTTTAAAAAACTGTTGGGTATCCACTGATAGGAAAAATAGCCACTGCTAACTTTTTTTTGTTGACATCCATGGATATTGATCATCAGCAGTTTTCCTAAAAATCAGCCACTGTCACATTTTTATTATTGATGGTGTTAATTGGTGATGGATTGAAATTATCAAATAAAAACTAGAATTACAATGAAATTACCATTTTACCTAATCGTTACATTCCAATGAGATAAGAGTTCCTCTGACATTATTTTCGTGATAAAATTTAAAGTTAAATTAAAAAATAAAAAAAATCTTGATGACTATTTGTTGCAAATCAAATCAGTAATTAATGCTAATTTCTTGAGCTTTGGACATTTAAAATATGCAAAATGTGAATTTCAAACTGACGTTTCAATGAAAATTCGCATCCCACATCAACCTTTCAATATTGATGCTGTAGTATCATTGTTGCAACATCATGAAAAGTTGCATGTGCTACCTTCTTTAATGGCAGAGATGCAACTTCAACGGATGATATGTATCTTCTATCTTGAAAAGTTGCATGTGCTATCTTCTTTGATGGTAGGGTTGCATTGTTTGATTTTCGTTAAATCGAAAGTCAGGTTTTCTTGCGCTAGGAAGATTTTCTTCTATAGAAAGTATAGATTCGTGCAATATCGTGAAAACTCAGATGTGCAACAATAGTTGAGAAGAGACCTTTTCATTTTAGATGTTTGTTTCTTATTTGTGTTGTCAGTAATTTAGAGTGCAGTGATAGAGACGTGCAGTTCATGGCAATGCTGAAGGAAATACATCGAGAGGTTCAGCAATTGATGGAGTTGAAACTAAAGTTTCTTAATTCTTGCTGTTATTCTTAGATTTGAACTTTAATATTGTTCAGTATGTGATGTAATTATTGGACTTTTAGTTTTAAAATGAAATTACAATTTTTCCTAATCGTTGTGTTTTATTTTTATTTATTATTTAGTGTTTGAGTAAGATTTAGATTATGTTGATGTTGAATTATGTCTGAACATCTGTTTGGTAAGTCAACAGAGGTTTAATAGTGTTAAGGATTGGTTTGATGGTTAACCTCTGTTTCTTCATTCTTCATGTTGACCACTCACTGTCCAAACATCTATGATTCAATTACTGTTGGCTATCCACTGATAGTTAAAAAATAGTCACGACTCACATTTTTATTGTTGACATCCACTGATATTGACAATCATTGGTTTTCCTAAAAAAACATCCACTGCTCACATGTTTATTGTTGATGTGGTTAATTAATTATAGAATGAAATTATCAAATAAAACTAGAATTAAAATGAAATTACAATTTTTCCTAATCGTTACATTCCAATGAGATAATGCTTCGTAGATGTTTGAATACCGACAAATGTTCAAAGAAGTAGCATTATGTACATTTGTCTGTCTTTGTCGTTCTTCAAACATCTAGGAACCATTATTTGAGAATACCCTTGAATTTATCTGAGCTGTAGAATGAGATCCTCTACTGTTGGGTTATCATCTTTCAAATCCATTTTCCCTAAATTTATCAATTCTGTTTTTCAACAAGGATGTAATGCAATGAGTCCTCTTAAATGAATAGACGGACACTTGCTTCCATTCAAAGGGTTATGGTGTGGTTATAACAGCTGATCATGCTAAGGACTGTTATAATTAACCACTGCTCCTTATAAAGACTGATGGAGTTAAAGACTGATGAGGCCTATCCACTGTTGAAGACAAAGCCCTGTTAAAGACAAGCACTTATGTACCTAAAGCCTGATCAACAAAAGGAAAACCACTGCTCAGTAGCAGCAGTGCTTCAGCATCTACAGCGGATTCAACTTTAGTATTTATGTATCAGGGTTTCTTATATAACAGTGTTTATTGTAGCAGTGGTTCGCTATAGTTTATTTCTCGAGCCAAACCATATACAAACTCAAAGACGAACCACTGCCCAACAACAAAAGTGGTTCAGCATAAACAGTAGATATTCTACCTTTGTTTATGTTAACAGTATTTATATGTAACAGTATTTATCACATCAGTATTTTATACTCTGTTAGATTGTTAAATTTCATATCAATGAGATGTTTATATGTAACAGTATTTATCACATCACCCCAGCATGCTAACTGATTATTAAGCTCCTCATTTTCATTGTTTGGGTATAGTATTTTTGAAATTGGTCTTTTTTGCAGACAATTGTTTATGGGACAACTTCTTTTTAAGGTCAAACATTTGTTTAAGCGCAATCATCTGTTTAACGTCAAACATCCTCAAAGTAGTTAAAAATGATAGTTTTCATTAATCCTTAAAAGTCTGTTACAACCACTGTTTTGGTTCAAACATCTGATTGTTAAATGTTATCCACTGTTGAAAGACAACCTCTGTTTCTTCATTTTTCATGTTGACCACTGAGTGACCAAACATCTGTGTTTCAATCACTGTTGGCTATCCACTGCTAGTTAAAAAATATAATTACAATGAAATTACAATTTTACCTAATTGTTACAATTTTATCTACGAAATCCTAACAAATGTTAACTTTAGCGTGTAATAGTTTATAAATATTTCATTAAATTTCTATTTTTCTATGTAATACTTTATTTTAATAATCTCAAAATGCATCTTAAAAATAGTTAAAATGAAAAATTTTCATGGAATATAAGCATTAAAATGTTTTCAGGAAATCAAAAATCCATTGTAATAGTTTATTTTAATAATCTCAACATTGCACCATCAGGAATGATAGGCTATCCACTGATAGCTTAAAGTCTCCCACTGTTTTCATTGTAACCATTGCAACCACTGATATTATTCCATCAGTGGCTTCATAAAACAAGTGTCTTCCATTACTCATCAGGGGTTGGCTCGTGGACAGTACATAGCGGTCAGATCTTTTGTAACTGCTGCCACGTCAGCATTCAGTTTTTCCCCTATAAAACCCTGATCAAAACCCCCAAACAGGGTTTTTACTGTCGAATCGAATTCAAAATTCCTTTCTCAAAGCAGTTATCCTCCATTTCTCTCAAAATTCCTCATCGTCCTTCTTCCTCAAATGGCAATATCACCATCTTCATCATCTGAGAAATCCACTCAAAAGGCCTTAGAAGTTCCATAAAAAGCTCCCCTAACTACTTGGGTCTGTTGACAGAACCAAGTAACACTCAGACCTTCAATTCTGTTATAGATGCTCTTTCGTCTTCAAAGTACAAAACTTTGTTGACTTCTGATGCTCCGATTTACTTGGCAACCCAGAGGGAATTTTGGAAAAATGCAAATCTTAAATATCAAGGTGAATTGGTGGAACACCCATAGCCATCAATTCCTCGATAAAGGGTTTTAAAGTTAAAATCACACCAAAAACCATCTCTGAAGTGTTTGAACTCAATGATCTTCAAGGTAAAACTTCTTTCTCTAAAACAGAGTATCAAAAAGATTTTTTAGAAAGAGGGTATGCAAAGGAAATGAAATAAGACACTTTTCAAAAAGGCAGTTTTCCCCCTGCCACAATGTTTTTGTTTCATACCCTCTTAATGTGTGTTTCTAATAAGACCACTGCTTTCAATGAAATTCCATTAAAGATCCAATACCTAGGTTATGCTATCTTGCATGGGGAAAATTTTAACTATTCACAGGAAATCTTTGATGACTTGGTTAAAAATGTTACTAGCAAATCATTTTTACTATTTCCAAGGTTCCTATGCTTTTATTTTCAAAATAAATTTGGAAAGGATGATGCTCATGTACTCATCTAGGGTGAACATTTTCAAATAAATGGCCTTACACCTGAAACATTTACAAGGCTATCAAAAGTGTCAAAAACCCAAGCAGAGGCTCCTGAGCAGACTTTAGCAGCTACCACTGCTCCTCAGGCACCTGCTGTTGATCCCACTGCTCAAGGTGATCACAACAGCAAAACAACTGCTGTGAAACCCACACCTAAATCCACCAAAAGACCAAGACTAAAGAAAACACAAAAGCCCCCCAAACCTAAAACAAAGGCAAATCTGGAAGATGAGATCCCAGAGCAACTGCCAGTGACAACACAAAAGTCACCAGAAACCACTGCTGCTACTTCCTCAAAGCAGATGGTAGAAAGATTTCAACCCGAGCCTCAAACTCCTCCTGCTTCTTCTCAAAAAGAATCAGTTGATCCTATCATCCACAGCCCACTGCCCGAGGCAAATTCTGGTTCCGCAACCATACTCACCTCTGAAACTCCTGCACAAACAAAACTTTTGTTGGATGCAGTTGATATAGCTCAGACAGAAATTAATTCCTCCCAACGACCTGTCACTGAATGCATTCCACCACAAGTGACTGAGTCTGAACTCCCTATCATTGCTAACCCACCAACAACACAGGTGTTGGATCCACTGATCTACACCTGGCCAGTTGTTTCATAAATCAGACTTCCTTGAAGGCAATTTCCTATCCAGCAACTCTGATAACACTGGTGTGTTTATTCCAACCACTGATATATTTAAAAGGTTATCAATTGCTGAGGAAAGAAGTCCCCAGTACCGAGAACAAGGGGCATCATTGGATGACTTTCGGGAAAATTATCCTAAGGCAACCATTGATACGACCACTTTTAGTAGGAAATCAGATGATCCCATTAAGTGGGGTGATGGTTTAATGTACCGAGAATTGACGGATAGAGTTGACAAGCTTGATACATCTGTTGCAGAAATCAAAGACATGCTGTAACAGTTGTTGAAAGCACAAAAGGTACCATCCCCAGCTGCACCAACTCCAACAACTGCTCCATCATCTGCTCCCACTCCAAATAAGTTGTGGAATTTGTTTCAACCTCTGCTACACTACCAAAGAGAATTAGCTGATCAGCAACATGAGATACAAGTTCAAAAGATCAGAAATCTCATGGAAGCAAGGTTTAAAGACACACAGGCAGATATCAAGGCAATCAAGGCCCATTTGCTGAATATCATTGGCACTGCTCCTCCCTCTGTCATCTTTGTGGATAAACCACCACCAGCTGATGCCAAAAAGGGGGAGAAATTGAAGCAGTTTAAAAAGAAGGGATATGAAGATGGTCTGTACATTGAACCAAACAAGTCAAGTATGCTTGCAGACATCCCCTTGCCAGATGGTACTAAAAAGATTGATGTAACCACAAATGCCATTGCTGATGCAAAAGCAAAGGTAAAAAGGGATATGGAGGCAAAGGATAAAGCAAGGTTTGAACAGGAGAAGAGAGTTTTTATGGAAATGAATGAGCAGGGTATTTCAGAACCAAAGGATGAAGAAAATCCTAAAAACTCCACACATCAATCTCCCAAACCAACAGAGGTTAAAACTCCTGTTGTATCAATAATATGTTGGTACTTCAGTGGTTTCAAGAGTTGTTACCCAAACAACTGCCACCACTTCAACACACACTACAACTACTGCTCCCTCTTCAACCACTGCCTCACCAAAAACATCATCACCACCAAGAATCACCTCAACACAAAAACAACTTCATCACCACCATCATCTCCCGCTAAAAAGCAGAAGACTTCAGATGACACATCATCTGTTGTAATCACAACAGTGGTTGAAACACCAGTTGTTCTAACAACTATTAGTCAGCAACCTTCCACTCAAATCCCTACCACTCAATCCATCAAAACACCACCAACCTCTCCTAAACCCAAAAGGAGAAGGGTAACCCATGTTGTTCTATATGATATCACTTCACCACCACAAACAACCACACAATCACTGCCACTTGTACCTATTCCAAACCCTGTTCCTCTTTCTTCAGCTCAAGTTCAAAAACCAAACACTGCGATCACTCCTGCAGGTGCTCAGTACCCTTTAGAGCTTATAGCAGTTAGAGGGGAGATCAAATCCTTCTACACTGAAGATGACCCTGCTAAAAGGAGTTTTCCATCTCTTGAAGGATATCCTAGGCCAAACAACATTGAAGAATATATGAGGTTAAAAGTTCGACAAGCAGAGGATATCTCTAAAAGGAATTCATATGGTAAATCTGATAAGGAAAAAAAATAAAAAAAATAAAAAAAAATAAGGAAATAAAAAGATACTATCAATTCCTGCTAACTCAGGTCAGAACATTGGAGCAATTTGCAAAAAAATCTTTGTCAGCAACTATCAGAAATAGCAGATGAAACCTAGAGAAAAGATTATCTTGATAACATCATGGCTTGCAAAATGTATAAAGGAGAAAAGTACATGTACAAAGAATGGACCATTAGTGAGCTTGAAAGTGAAGCAGCCAAAATTCAAGATATGATAAAAAACAAGGTGAAGCAGACTCCTCCTATCTGGGCAAAGTTTAAGAAAAATGTACCAGAAAGGACTCTGCAGCTTCAGAGGATGAAAGAAGAGTTGATTACAGCTGCTTTTGGGTCAAGGAATCAAGTGTTAAGATGGAAAGAAGATAAAGTGTTTGCATCTTACAAAAGGCTGGAAGAACTAAGGAAGAAAAATCCTAATATTCCACAAAAGCCTGATTATCCTGAAGCAGTGGTTTCAGCTGAGCCACAAAAGCAACATTTCAGGAGATCCACTGTTCCCCCCTGCTGCCATCCTTAACCAAAGAAGGAATCAAAAGCAGATGGATAAAATAACAGCAGCAGATAAAGAAGCAGAGGATTACCTTGTGAAAGTAGGGGTTAAACGAATGATTGAAGAAATACTTGAATCTTGAAATAAATTCAATCATTCGGTTCTATGTTAAAATGTGTGTTGAAAGCATTTCTCCTGTTTGATTGTGTGCAAAGTTTATTTCCATTTTAATTCCGCTGCATTACTTGTTCATCTTCTTAATTCTTAAACAAAAACACAATAAAAAAGAAACTCAGATCCTAACAACCTCTATTATGGGTTCATTATCTAATCCGGTGATTTGAGGACATTGTTGTTTAATCGAATGAGATGGTTGATGTAATGTGGTCGTATTAATAACAAATAGTAATTAATATAACTAAGTTTCCCGAGCCCGGGAAGCAATCCCAGGTAAAAACCTAGTATCATATACACATATATATCACATGTTAATAATAAGACTTGAACTTCATATAGATATGAGTATCGGTTAGATCACCGGTCCACACTAGTCCAAAGAATGACGTGAAAATCGATGTTGCAATACATTTAAAAGAAACGCGACTCATTATAAGGTTGCAGGGAGTGGGGGCGTTTATGGGGCGGGGGAAGCCAGGCAACGCTGGCTAACCCACTCCATGCCAGCGCTGGCTTTGGCGTTGCCCAGCCAGCGTCGCTTTAAAGCCCGACGTTGGGCGGGGGGCGGGGTGAGCTGGCTAGCTAGGATTGGCTGTTCAATTTTGGATCATTAGCCATAGCTGTTAGCCATGGCGGTTTCAATATTAAAAATCAATTTTTTAAAAAAACTTACAAATTTTTACCTATAAATACCTCTACCCCCCCCCACCTACAATTTTTTACTAAACTTCTTCAACCAATCTCACACCAAACGTTGGTAACAATCGCCACAATTTAAACGCCTGCCAACACAAGTGGTGTTAAGTAAAACCGAAGCTGGATCGGTTTACAGTTTGTTTCGACCGTGTCTCTGCGGGGGACCTAAGCCACGACGATTGAATGGAGATCGTGAAGATCGAGTGGAGGCACGACGGGAATCCGGAATTTAAGTGGGTTCCCCACTTTAACATTTATCGAACTCTGTAATTTTTTTTAGGAATTATTAACTACTTTTTTTTTAATTTTTTAGGATTTAATAAGTAATTTTTTTTTTAATTTTTAGGATGTTATGTAACTTAAAAAAAATAATATAAGTTGTTAGTTTATTTTATAAATCTCAAGGATATAAAAATTTTTTAAAGCCAGCCAACATGGCACCCCAACGCCGCTAACACATGCTGCTTCCACACCCTACTTTTTTGGGGGTAGTCTGATGAACCCCACAACTGCCACGTATTAAGCAAAACCCCCCGACCTAAGCCCCCACTCCCCGCAGCCAAAGGGGTTGACCAAAAGTTTCCATAGATAGAAAATGTAGGGGTTGTTTGGTAGCCTCTGAATGGTCATTAAGAGGTTATCTCTTAATGAAACCATTAAGAATTTTACCAATGAGAAGGTAGAAGAATGTGACATGTGATGAGTTACCATTCAGATGTTACCTCTTAACTATTCAGACTTGAGGTTACCTCTTATTCATTCAAAGGTTTTAAACCATTAAGAGATACCATCTGAATGGTCATTAAAAGACTACCAAAAGCCCCGTAGTTACTTATTTCTTAGTAACCTATGAGTTTGTTTTTTTACCCTTCTCGTACCTCTATTAGAAACCGGGCTCAGGTCCAATAGCCATTCATAATTGATAACCGAGTCCAACAACAAAGAAATTTACCTTTTGGCTTTATAAATTATGATAACCTTTGAGTTTTTTTAATATCTTTCTATACTAATAAATGAATATCTCTTATAGACACGTGTTACTTTTTGGTGATTTCTCACCTTATTTTTTCTATTTATATTTTATATTACATAATAATAATTTAAAATATAATTTAGATAAGTATAAATATCTGTTTTTCTATAAATAATCTTAAATAAAAATTTAGATAAGGATAAACGTTTTTTTTATATAATCATAAAGTTATATCCCGAGTATTATATATACTTTTGAGTTTGGTGATTGAAATTATGGTAAATTAGGAATCAAAGTTTCCCATTTGATATATATTTAATAATAATTGTATTATTTTTTTCACTAGAATAAATAATTATTCTAGGTCCCGGGTATATGCTTCTATCAAATTATACGTGTTTTTAGCAGCACCGTTATAAGTATTATACATACTTTGAAGTTTGGTGATTGAAATTATGGCAAATTAGGAATTAAAGTTTTCCATTTGATATATATATTTAATAATTGTATTATTGTTTTAATTTCACTAGAATAAATAATTATTCTAGGTCCCAGGCATATGCTTCTATCAAATTATACGTGTTTTTAGATGCATCGCTATAATGGTTTGAACTCACCATTATAGTCGCACAATTCTTTTAAATGTTAAATCTAAACAACTTAGTTTCACTTTTGTAATGTTAGGCGTACTGTTATAATTGGTTTTCAAACCCATCATTTATCGATATTGCATGAACATTTAGAGGAATGCCATTTTTAAATATAACAATTCTATACTCCATTCAAAGAGAATTTAATTCTCGATTTTACTGTATAATTCATACAAAAATGATGAAATATATAAAAACGTGGGGATCAGTCTCCACCTTTTTGTACCGCAAATGGTCTTGAATGTAAATTTGAGACGGGTGTTTTATGAATGAAATAAACAAATAAACATGAAGGTGCATAAAACTAACTAAATCATTGTATCTCATAATTTGAATGTATCATAAAACGGGATTCAACCCTATGTAATACATTTGTTTTTTTACCGAATAGTAAAAAAACAAACTAAAATGTTATAATAAGTAAATAGTAAATCAAAATTCATTTTTAAAAGATAAATCTTGACGATTGTATATGTTAACATATAACATTATATCTTATTCAACAAGTGTAATACACGAGTTTTTACAAAAAAAATACATTTTTTTATTATTTATCATATAAAATTATATTTATGTATCCCGTATAATACACGAGGTTCAAACCTAGTATTTTAATAAATATAAATATTTATCTATACGTTTGTTGTACCTTTCATGGAGAGAAGGTACAATACGGCTGATGCTTTGTGACATGTAGAATATTAGCCAACAAAGTGATACCCCGACATATACCCGAATTAAAAAAAAGACAATACGTGTTACTACCGTGTTAGCATGTTTAATGTGAATTGTCTTGCTTTTTAGTTGATTCTCCCCCTCTCACTCAGGGGCGGACCCACATTGAAAGGATCGGGGTCCCCGTACCCTAATGTTTTTTAAAAAACTAGTAGATTCGGTATATTAAATTTTATAAGGACCCCATAAATATAATTGAGTGGACAACATAGAGAGAAAAGGAAGGCTGGCGTATTGTTAAACCTCCTTTTTTAACAACTAGAGGTCATGGGTTCAATCCTTGTATAGCATGTTTTTTCTGTTTTTTTTTAAATCTAGTTCAAACCTCACTCTGACCCGACCCGAACGAGGACCGACTCGAAAATTTTAACATTTTGTTATAAAAATTTTGAACACCGAAAAAGTGGACCCCATTAGAAAAAATCCTAGTTCCGCCACTGCTCTCACTCTATTTTTTTTTTTTAATTAACAGAGGCATTTAACGTCCTTTATTTCTTGTTGTTTGGCCGAATGAACTGTTGTTTGCACTCATTATAAAGCAAACAAAAAAAGAAAAATAAAAAATATGACCCGAAAGGTGTTGCGCGTCTTCATTTCGTTAAAATCATTTCAAAAGTTGAAAACGGTTTTTCCATAATGGTATCGATACTAATCGTGAAAAAAACTAAACTCAAAAACACAAAAAAAAAAATAATAATAATAAAAAAAAGCATAATCCCACTTGTTTACATGTAAATTAATCAAACGAAAAAAATATAAAGCACGTGGACCAACCAAAATATATCACTGTATATATACTTCAGTATAGTGTAAGTTTTGAATAGAATCTTTCAATGATATCAATCAAGAACTTGTGAGTGTACGAAATTCAATCACAAGTTGATTCAAGAATAAATTAATAAAACCGAAACAATGCAAACAAAACAAACCAAGAAATCTTGCATTCAATGATGAACTTGACTGATACAAGACTCCAAAAAGCAGTTCAGCTGGCCTCTCCTTTATCAAGCAACTGATCAACCTCAAACATATGTTTGAGGTTGACTTATATACTAAACAATATGGACCGAAATCCCTATGGCCTAAACCGAAACCTGCTAGACCCATTATCAACTAATTCGACCCAAATAGACATTAAACAAAACGTTACATATCAACCCCTGAACTACTGTAACCTCTATGAATAAACCTTCAGGTTCCAACAATCTCCCCCTAGGTTTATGCATAGAGGTTCTTCTGACTTTAATTGCCTCCGCTACCTCCCAACCTGTCTTTGAATCCACCAAATCCTTTCGTACGAATGTGTATGACTGAAGCAACAACAGCAGTCCAACCTTTAGCCACTTCTTCGTACTTCTCTGTAACTCTGATCTGATTTCGAGCAAGCACTTCCAGATCATCACGATCCAAGTTCAGTAAATCCACTTGATCAACCAATCGAAAACTCACATCATCATCGCAAATAATCACAGCTTGCCCTAACCGTTCATCATATGCCCAAAAATTCATGGTCTTCAGAGCACCTTTAGGAATCTTCTTGACCAAGGGAATCGTCTTCTCCTTGTCAGTCGGTGGCCATGAAACAATCTGCATTCTCTTGTTAGTCCGTGGATCTCTAACACCTTTAGCAGGCGTGACAATCAATTCTGCAGTGTGCATAGACGGAAATCCACGTGCCACCTCTCTTTGCAATCTTTCAAAAAACAAATAACCACGCCCGCCGGGCTTATCATCAACATAAGGTGACCTTGACAAAGTAATCAAGTCCACCTTTGTGAACGTTTGAAACTGAGCAGGATTTTTGTACCATTCAACTGGACCAACCTTTCTCTTGATCCACCACCTGCGACGATCATGATCAAAACCCCAGCTTACTACAGTTTCCAACTTTGTCATAATAATTTTCACCAACATCCAACAAATGATGAGTGGCTTGAGCATCGTCATCATCAGGATTGAGATTCTTGTTTTTCAGAATCACAAACTCTCTTTTCCTTTTCAACCTCTCAGCCTTTGCTTTGTCAGCATCAGTGTCAGTAAATTTCTTGAAATACTGATCCATTGCAGTAGCTCTTTCAGCATCATCCTTAGCAAAAGTGCTTGCTCGATTTTCTTCAGCTTTTCTTCTACTCTCTATGTCAGTCGGATCAGAAAATTCGTTGCCAAATTTTTACTCCAATTTACCACGTAGATCATATACCATGTTGAACAACAAACTGACATCACCTTGAAGCTGATCAATCTGTTGATTCTTTTGCACGATCGTATCTTCAAGCTGAATGATTTTAGCATCTTTATGGATCGAGTCTTACTCAAGCACAACTATTCTTTTCTTCATCTCGCTCATACTTATAAACTCATCATCATCACTTGAATCATCATCAAACGACATTCTTAGTGATTCTTCAGGCCGTTTTCCACTTGAACTGCAAGGTTCCTCATGAGTTGTTCCTGACGAACTTGCAATAGTGGTAGTAACAGGTGGTGTTGACTTGATGATTGGAGTAGAAACAGTGGTGGTAACCAGAATTTCTGTAGACGTAACATCCACATCAATTCTTGGTGTATCAACATCAAAATCAAACACTGTCTCAGTAGCGGTAGCAGTAGCATATTTCTCAAAGTCAAAATTATACAAACCATATTCATCATCAGCATCAGTCAAGGATTGATCTCTGTTTTGCTCATCATACACACCAGGTCGAGGATCCATTCTTTTTCGCTTCAATGGTTGAGTTTCAGGATCCTTTGGGTCGTTAGTCGTTTGCTCTTTATTTTGAACTGAAGGATCGGAAGGAGGATTTCCCATCTTTTCAGTTATGGATTTTAACAACTGAGCCAAACTTTCAGATGTAATCACTGGTTGAACAGTAGAAACAGCAGAACTAGCTTCAGCTTCAGGAGGAAGCTCAACTTCATCATCATCATCACAGCTAATTTCAATGCCTTCATCGTAATTTCAATGCCTTCATCGTAAGAGTTTATTGTTAGGATCTCTGTCTCAGGCTCTTCTTCAGTAGCACCTTGAACAGTGTGCTCTTCAGCAATTATAGCATTAACTGGCGCATTAACAGGTGCAGCATTCATAGGTGCTAGTTGTACTAACACTGGTTCAGCTGCTACATCTTCTGTCTCAGCAAACTGACCAAACTTCTCCAACGGAATCAGTCCTTCAAACTTCTTTTCAGTACCTCTCTTAGACGTGAGAGCATAAAAACATGCAGGACCCATTGGCTTGAACTCCAAGGTGTTTCCAGATCTCTCCAACTCTGGATAACGTGCGTTAAATATCATTTTAAGAACCTAGGATACATAATAAAGTTATCCTTTCGAACGCCAATCACATTTCTCTTCATGCCTTCAAAGATGTATTTTGAGTAATTGAATGGCTGGTTCATTATCAGACAAACAAACACAGCAGATTGAGTGATACTCGGCTGATCCGTTCCCCCTCTGTTCTCTGTCATACATAAGATAAACATGTGCACCAACAAGCGCCAATACGGATGCACAAACTTCTTCATTAGCGAGGGATACGTTCCTTCATAGCTCAGACGAGGCAGAATAGCTTCCACGGTTCCAGCCGGAAGTTCAATGGGATCTGTCTCTTGATCGTTAAACTACAAAACCTCCCTTATCATCTGTTCGGTTACAGTAACGCTCTTCTTCTGAATTTCAGCTACAATCGCTCCTTTACCTCCTGCTCCAAGTGCATCAAATCTGGCAGTCTTCCAGAATTCTTGAACAAGACTTTCATAGACGACACGATTCTCTCGTAAAGCGTGAACAATTCTGCAACTATTCAATCCCTTGATCAACGATGTATACAACTTCTTGTGCTTCTCTGGAGGTGGTGCTAAGTAACCTTCCTGATTGTGTGTCGAGATGAACTTCAAATCCATGACCTGCACAAAATACAAAAATTAAGTATAGGAATGTATTTGAAAAGTTCTTTTGTTAACTTAGCTAAATTTCACAAAAATGCAAAATTATACAAGTCAGCCAGTCAACAACTCAGATTGCAGGTCAAACTGATAAAAATTGCAAAGTCAAAGTCAAACTTTGAGTCGAGACAATGAGATTTCGAGTCGAGACCATGAGGTTTCGAGTCGAGACCAAGAGGTGTCGAGTCGAGACCTCAGTCGAGACCAAGTAGTTTTGAGTCGAGACCTCAGTCGAGACCAATGAGGTTGTGACTCGCAACCAGAGGTCTCGAGTCCTCATGTCTATAATTGCAATCTGAGTCGAGACCACACAAACAAGCTTTGATCTGCCTTGTTTTGGATCAAAATCCAAAAACATCCATAAATTCCTTTGAAGATCAAAATATGTCCAAAATTAGGGTTCTTGTTCATCTTCAGATCTTCGAATAATCTTTATATAATCTTCAACCAACGTGCAAATCTTCAATCAAAACATCATAATACCTTCAAATCCGATGAGTCGAGACCGGAAAATACGTCAGAACTAAGCAGATCGCCAGAACAATGAGAGAGAGTTGAGAGCAACAATGACTGGTCTCGAGTGAGAAATGAGGTCTCGACTCGAGACCTGCCATTTATACCTCAACACATTTATGAGGTCGGGCCTTTGAATTGGGTCGAGACCAAGATTGGGCCGAGACTATCTCATTTAACAATCAGTTTAAGGATTTTTCTAACATTTTAATTTATTTCAAAAATCCATTTAAACCAATAATCCATTTAACTTCCCGAGCACGTTTTACGAAAACAAACCTAAAAACACAACAATAAATAATATGAACACATTATTTACAAAAATAAAATAGGAACTATCATAATTGCTCAGGGATCAAATCACGAGTTTTTGGGCTTGACTTCACTTATCAACACTGATCTACTACTGAATGATCTAGACGATTGCCAATATATTTGTCCATCTAAACTCATCTCCCTAGACCTTTTCCATGTAACTGCCTATAACTAATTTTATCATGTTTTGATTTCTTAACAATGAACAACCAAACAAATACAAATCAAATCCTGGAATTTTAGTTCGCACACTCTATCATGGAAGCAGTTTCCCTACCACATATTTCCACAAGTCTGTTCCAGACTTCTGAAACCTTAACTAGGACTAGATTGAGAAGAGAACAGAATAGATTATAAGCAGAGATGATATAATGTACATATCAAATGAGTTTTTCTCAGTTTGATATAGGTTTCTAGGGTTTCTTTTGGCCACTTGAGGGCCTCTTTCGGGTGTAAATTGATCTATAAGACGACAGACGCTCAGCTAGGTCTTTGCTCACGCAAAACAGAAGCTAAACGCTGCCTAGCACCTCCAGGTCTTTGCTCACGCAAAACAGAGGAGATACACGACTTTTCCAGAGAAGATTTCAGAACCAGACCAAAATTGTGTGTATCGGGACATCACACGAGCATTCAAATAGAAATGAGCTAATTCCAAGTGACTTTCTTTCCTGGGGTCATTAACTAATTTCGGTTCTGAACAGAAACAACCAATGTTTCCAGCCTTAAGGATAGAGCCTACCAACACATCATTCTAGAGTCAAACTATTTCGATACTAGTTTTACATGAGTCAGCCCTTTACCACAATGTGAAAATTCATTTCATTTCCCATGTCATGCAATGCCTCTTTTTGTATTTTTCAAAATTTTTCAATGTTTTTGTATTTTTCAAAATTTCTCCCCCTAAATTTGTGCATAAATAAAAACTACCTAAGAATAGAAAACTTTATGAACAAATTTACCTACGAAAACACAAACATGCTCAGTCGGTATAACAGATCATTTTCAGAAAATTCACAAGCACTTGAAACTTCGAGCTGCTGACAGGTTTTGTGAACAAATTGGCAACATTTGCATCTGTGTCGATTTGTTCCAGCTTGATAAGACCTCTGTCAAGAAAGTCTCGTATAAAATGAACTTTAATATCAATGTGCTTGGTTTTTGAGTGGAAGACAGGATTTTTCACAATTTTCATAGAAGCATCATTATCGTAGTAAATGGTAGTGTTAAGATAAGTCAAACTGTAGTCCTGCAATTGATGTTGCATCCACACCACTTGGGAGCAAGACGCAGAAGCCGCAACGTACTCTGCTTCAGATGTGGAAATCGCCACCGTTTGTTGTTTCTTGCATTGCCAAGAAATGAGCCGGTCACCTAAAAATTGACATCCAGCTGATGTGGATTTCCTGTCCTTGTCAGTGCCTCCAAAATTACTATCAGAAAACGAAAACAGGTCAAAATTGGAATCCCTCGGATACCACAGACCAAACCGAGGTCGGACTTTAAGGTACCGAAAGATTCGTTTAACAGCAGTAAGATGAGAGTTTTTAGGATTAGCCTCATATCGCACGCAGTGGCAGACAACAAACATGATGTCTGGACGGCTCGCTGTCAGATACATCAAAGACCCGATAATAGACCTATAAAGGTGTTGATCAACTGGGAATCCTTCTGCATGTTTAGTCAGTAAAGGTCTTTCTTCCATTGGAGTTTCAGCCGGTTTAGCGTCAGTGAACTTGAATTTTGCTAGCACATCATCCACATACTTCCCTTGATGAACAAGAATGCCTCGAGAATCATGTTTGACATGTAAACCAAAGAACAATGTCATTTCTCCGAGCGCACTCATCTCGAACTTCCTTTTTTTATTAAAGAAAACAAACCAAGAAATCTTGCATTAAATGATGAACTTGACTGATACAAGACTCCAAAAAAGCAGTTCGTCTGGCCTCTTCTTTATCGAGCAACTGAATATGTTTGAGGTTGACTTATATGCTGAACAATATGGACCGAAATCCCTGTGGCCCAAACCGAAACCTGCTAGACCCATTATCAACTAATTCGACCCAAATAAACATTAAACAAAACGTTACATATCAACCCCTGAACTACTGTAACCCTCTATGAATAAACCTTCAGGTTCCAACATATAGAGAAAAAAAGAGTGCTGGTGAGTAACATAGATTTTGTGGTCTAGTTCATGGCTACAAGTTTTGAATTGAAAAAGGGTTTAACCAACTACACGAGTTGATTTTTATAAGTAAATCTTTGTAGCCTTGAACCTTGACAAAATTATTTGTTTTGTAAAATTGTCAAAACCAAATTATCTTGTTGGGTATAAAACCAATTTGTCTTGTCGAGTATAAAACCAAATTGTTTTGTCGAGTCTAAAACCAAATTGTCTTGTCGAGTATAAAACCAAATTCTCTTGTCGAGTATAAAATGAAATTGTCTTGTCGTGTATAAAACCAAATTGTCTTGTCGAGTCTAAAACCAAATTGTCGAGTCTAGTATAAAACTAAAATATTAGTTGTTAGCGAGTACATTCAAGCCTGTGTGGACTGACGGATAATCCCTAAAAAGGGTATATCAATTTAGATTTCTTGGATACGGTCATTCATAGAGGAACTTCCAAACATACATAGGAAATGGGAATGGGACTGTCAATTCTATAGCGCTATAACCTACTACCGGTCGGCCTGATCAAAGTTAATGAATGTACCATTGTCGAGTTCAACACACCATCAAGTTTCATACGAATTGAAAATCGATTTTGTGTGTATATATATAAACTATATATGTATATTGTTTTTGAAATTTTGAAAATAATACTAATAGGCACATATGAATCACCCCAAAACATTTAAAAAAGTAAAAGAGGGGAACTATCTACTCACATTGAAAATCATTTTGTATATACAAACCATATATTGTTTTGAAATCTTGAAAGTAGTAATAGGCTCATATGAATCACTCCAAAATATTTGAAAAAGTAAAACAGGGGAACTATGCACTCACATTGTAAATCATTTTGTATATACAAACCATATATATTGTTTTGAAATCTTGAAAGCAGTAATTGGCACATATTAATCACCCCAAAACATTTGAAAAAGTAAAAGAGGGGAACTATGTACTGACAGGTTTGCATAGATGTCTTGTCCAAACGTGTATGCAAAGCTGAAGTGTGTGTCCTATTTATGTTGAATTGTTATATAGTTAGTGTGTATTGTGGCTTAAACGGAAGAATGGATAGAATGTGGTTTATTAACCAAACGAGCGAAGGGTCTCGTATAATATGGTTTACTAAACTTTACATTTTGATTGGAAAGTGTCTGTAGGTGTTTTGACCGGTTACGACTTGTTAAAGTGGTTTACGCCACTTTAACAGGTCGTATGCGTAACTACGGGTCCGGATGGTCGAATTAGTCATATGACGAGTTCGATATGTCAAAACATGTTTAATAATGTTGTATAATCAGTTTAGATGTCAAAAATATAGCTCATATAGTTTTAAGGCTATTTTACGCAAAAAGGGTATTTTTAACATTTTAAAAGTATTTAAAGTTGACTCGCCATTTGACTAACCAAAAGACATGACCATAAGGTATAATCTCAGAGGGTTATTCCCTATGTTACTATGGTCATATAAATGGGCTTGGTCGGATCCTAACATTGACCAAACGGGTCGTAATCGAAAGTCCAAGCAAAAGTCAAACTGCTTGATTTTCGATATAGAATTGAGGTCTAAACTGAATATGATGAGTTGAGCATGTCATAATATGTTATATTAGTTCATACAAACTGATATGATGTCAAAATATTGGGTTTCGAAAGTTTAAAGTTCAATTAGCGTAAAATGCACTTTTACTAGTTTTGACTTTTTAAATGTAACATGCTTGAATCATCATTTCGCCTATGGAATATAATTATCAGAAGGTACGATCATAGGGGATCATACCAACATTACTACGATCACGCGGGAAAGTTTGGATTGAACTTTGACTTGACCATAGTGGTCAGAACTAGAGCTGAAAGTCAAACGAAAAGTCAAACTGTTTGACTTTCAGTTGGAAACTAGCTAATTAATTGAAATTGTGCAAAGAAGGAAGGCTTACTAGACTTAAGGACTCCTAAGAAGGATGGAAGCTGCCCCCAAAATCTAGGAAAGCTTCCTAGAACAAAATTTGAGTGAGTTTTGAAGGTGTGAGTTTGAATGAACTCATGAAGGCTATTTATAGTGCATTAAGAGCTCCCAAATCATGACAAGTGTTAGCCAATTTGCTTAGGAGCTGATTAGTGGCACCTAATGTGTCACAAGGAGGAGGAATGGTGACATGTTCAGAGCTAGGTGGCAAGAAATGGAGATAGGTGATAGAACTTGGAGAACAAGCAATTTTTCTGCTTCTGGCACTTCATACGGACCGTATGGCTTTAGGTGTTACGGTTCGTAAGGCCCTCTGAAAAAAAATAAAAGTTTCACTTTTTGGTAGTTTTGGCCCCCAGACTTGTATTATCACTTGTTTGTCATTTTTAACACTTCTAACTTGTAATTTAAGCTATATGAAGGGTATAAAGGCATATATAGCTCGGATTTTGTTTCAAAAATGTCGTGAACACTGTTTCACTCGATGGTACGATTACGTATTTCATAAATAAAATATAAAATTTTATTAAATACAAAAACGATCGAAAGTGTATAATGGTTAATTTTTT
Source organism: Helianthus annuus (assembly GCF_002127325.2). Taxonomy (NCBI): domain Eukaryota; kingdom Viridiplantae; phylum Streptophyta; class Magnoliopsida; order Asterales; family Asteraceae; genus Helianthus; species Helianthus annuus. The sequence goes on along the minus strand of NC_035439.2, from coordinate 96,521,271 downwards.
TTTTTCAAATGTTACAATTCAAGAGTTATCAGTTTATCACCTCAGCCATTTATCATTGTTTATTTCCATCATGCAACAAACTAATAGGGGTCTTCACTCAAAATACTCGGTGTTCAATAAATAGTGTAATTTACGTTACAAATAAAAGGAAGAAATAATTTCACACTTCGTTACTGTGTTTTACCTATTTTGGGTGTTTTACCTATTTTGTCAATTTCATACATATTTACTAGAAATTAGACAATTGGTACCAATTTTTACAAATGATTTTGCCATTAGAACCTGGAATTACTAATAGTAAAACCGTTTGTAAAATTATTAACACAGTTAGTACCTATGGTGTACTAATGGTGAAACCATTTGTAAAAGTTGGTACCAATCGGTGACGGAGCTTGACCAAAAGTTCCGCAGGAGCGGAAAGTCACGGGATCCATTTTTTCCTATCGCTATGTTTCGGGTTATATATTTGGTTCGGCTATTCAATTCGGGTCAGGTCAAAGAACAATAACTACAAATGAAACTAAATAATCTTCATTCATTCAAAGGACCCGTTCTTACATATAAACAAACTAAATATTGTTTAACAAACAAAAGACCAAAATATTTATAGTGATGTGAAAATATGTAGAAGATATGAAGACTTAAGAACCCTGAGAACACAGGACATTTTTTTTCTTTAGTTGAAGTCGAACAACACAGATGGAGCGCCTCTTTCCTCACGTATTGTTCTTCTTCTTTTTTTTTTTAATTTAAACATCTTTCAATAAGACAAAAATGAACCCTTAAGTTTCATTTATATAAAATTTAGTTTTGAACTTTATTTAAACTCACTTCAAGTTTAAAAAAATTATAAAAAATACTAACCCGTTCTTCACGTTTTTTTAATTCAGTGCGAAAATATGTATAACTTTTTTGAAAAATAAACTTAGTAGGGCAGAGAATTTTTAGACAAAATAATTGGCGAGGCGGGTGCACCCTCTTGGCCCTTAAAAGGTGTGCCTCCTGGTACCAATGATGTACTATTTAATAAATAGGTATAAAAATTGCTAAGTGCGTAAACCACATGTACTAACCGTGTGATTAATTCTAAAGTTTCAAATAAACAGGTATGAAAATGACAAAATGAATAACCACATGTATTGACCATGTAATTAATTCTAAAATTAAATAAAAAATGCAGATCGTGTAATCCGGCAATCTTGGGTGCCATAGGTCCGGTCCGTCTAGCAAGTAGAGTGGTTAAGCGCCTCTTAACAAAAAAGTTATTGTACTGAGTCACCAGACTTAGGTGCAATTTGTTTTTAAGAGGTAAAATGTCTGCAGTCTGCGGACCACATCTGCAGACATCTTGTAGAAGAAAAAGTGGACCAAACCTCTGCAGTTTGCAAGAAAACGCTTTTTGTTTTTTTAACTTATGTAGACTTCTAAAATAAAGTGGTGGTGGTGTACAGACGATGGTGGTGGATGTAGACGGTGGTGGTCGGTGGTGTTTAACCCTTTGCAAACCTTAGAATATCTTAAAAGTGGTTGTGCCAAGTCTACACCAACAAGAGCTTGCGTAAACATTTTTTAATGAAATTTCTTCGGAAAAACAAACAGTCTGCAGATGGCAATGTCTGCGTGTGGTCTGCGCGGCGCAGACAGAAGAGCCTGTGCGACGTAGACAAAACAGACTGCACAGATCTTTTTTAGAAAAACAAATACCGCCTTTATATGTTATTTTGTTTGTAGTTCTTGAAGAACAACATCAGATTATAACCCATATTTGGATCTTGTACTATACTACAACATAAATTTACTAAAACTCTTTCATTTTAACAGTGATAACTTATTACTAGAAAACTTAAAAGAGTCACGAAATCCTATCAATACACTGCCAATCAATAAGATAAGATAACATACAACTTGCGAGAGTTTGCGTTGAAGTGACTTGTGGCAACAATATATGGTTTCCATAGCCTTAAACCAGTTGACTAAATCTCTATCATAAGAACCTAAACAACAAGTTGAAAAATGTTGTTTTGCTTTATGCTTAAATGCCCCATTATTTAAAGATGCAATCCATTGTATCTAGTCAAAATGCCTTCCAGCCAATTCACCATAGATTCTTTTCAAAGTCCAAAAATAGATATAGAACTTTTCATTTCATTTTCTTCCAAAACTAAAGCATATATCACATTATTAGCATATTGCATGTAGATTACAGTTCTATATAATAAAAGAACAAAACATTATGCTAGATTTTACAATCTAAAAGCCATCAAAACACTAATTACTGGTTGATGAAAGCCCTAAGGTGAGTAATCATCTCGTGGGTTCGGGTCTGAGCAAGTTGATAATTATATAAAACTTGAAACGCGTGTCCAACGTCTTTGTAGACGACAGATTGCACTGGTGCACCCGTCCTAGCTAGGGCAGACGTGAATTCTAAGTTTCTATCTTTCAATATGTCCAACTCAGCCACACAAACCAACGTCTTGAAAAGCCGCATGTCACTCAATCTCGGTGCACCCCTTGCAAGAGGGTTGCACCATGGGTTGTCTCGCGTAAACCCTACTGGGAGCGCGAGCCGCCAATATGTATCAGAAGCTGATAGTGTCAGCGCCGAGTTAACGGGTTGTGTACAATGCTTCTCGGACATAGTTCTTGCCTCTCCCCCAAAAAATGGTTGGATCAGAATAATTCCCTTGGGTGACAAGACCGGCCTAGACACTAGCCGTGACGCGACATGGTACGCAATATTTGCACCAGCACTATCACCGGCTAAATATACTTTTGAATAATCGCACCCTTTAAGCTCATTAACCGTTCCCTTCAAACCCTCTTGTTTTAGCCACATAATGACATTGAACCCATCATCATAGGCTGCTGGGAGCCGGTTCTCAGGGGCTAACCGGTAGTTAACCGATACAACGACACAACACGCCTCCCGGGCAAGATTTAACAAAAAGTCATGGTAACAAGCCCACGAAGCGGATCCAACACAAAACCCCCCTCCATGAAAGTAAACCACCACCGGCCTTTTGGATGAAAACTGTTTGTAATTGCTCGGGGCATACACCCGGGCCCACAAGCTAGTAAACTTGTCTATCGTAACATCCGTGGCTGTAACCTCGAGCCCTGAGGGGACCATGCAAGACGCATGAGCTATAGCTAGAGGTCTCTCGACGTAGCCACCTTTGTGAACCCGAATCAACCCACTGATCTCCTCAACCACTGAACCATTTAACGGTTGGCGAAAAGAAGTTGACCGTTGACTTAACGATATTGTAGCCATTTGACAAGTGAAAACCAAACTAGTTGCAGTTGGTAGTTGGTTGTATGAAATGGGATCTAGAACTATATATACCACTTGGAAATCCTAAAAATGTTCGGTACATTTTGTTATCATGTTCTAAAATCATTGACTTTTGGTCAACCGTTCATTGTGAATCAAGATCTAGTAATAATCTTATCGAATATGAGCCCCCACCCACTTTGGTCAACTGGTCCAACTTCCACATCTACACGATATCTCGTTGGATCTTCATAAAAGTGACTGTCTCCAAAATAAATGCTACCCTAACATTTGGTTATGAGGTAGAGTCACTAATTATATTAAACTAGTTTTTTTTTGACGCCCCATGTTGCGGCAAAACTGAACAAATGATAAGGTAAACAAACGTGATTTAAAAATAAAGCATGTTGTTTAGAAAGCCAGAACGGTTTAGTTTATCACATACCGTTTTATGATACCAAATAAATACTTTATTTTAAGTACAACTTCGCTTTTAACAAAACTTATAACGAAATGTCAGGGAAATTAAGTTTCTACAAAAAAAAGTTATAAACGTAAATTATTAAAGAAGTATAAAATTAATCGGTAAATTAATATATGTTCTAAAAAAGAAAAAAAAAGAATTATTAAAAAATGATAAAGGAAATATATAGTTTTAAAAACGAAAAAAAAATAAAAATATATTATTAAAAGTATATATTATATGTATTTTGTTACAATAAACTATAATAATATATTAATAAAAAATAATAAAAACCTATCTATTATTATAAAAATAAAATTACCATTCATCATCCTTCGTCAACAATATATACATATATAATATATAATATGATGGCAAAAACAGTATACATACGTGTCTTTTAAAAATGTTAAGTATGCATCTTTTGTTCTTTGATAACTTGGTACTTTTTTATTGAAACAAAGTAAAAATATATAAAAATAAAAATTGTATCGTAACAAACAATACCAAATAAATACTCTATTTTGAATACAACTTCATTTTTAACAATGCTTATATCTGAATGTCTACGGGGAAAATAAGTACAACTGTGTTCTTAAATTTTTTTGATAAAAAAAATTAACGTACAAAAGTTATTAAAGAAATATTAAATTACTTGATTAAGGCAATATCATTTAAAAAAAAGAAAAAAAAAGAATTATGAAAAATGAAAGGTAAATGAGAAAAGTAAATATGGTTTTAAAAAAGAGAAAAAATATGTTAAAAGTAGACATAATAATAAAGTATTGTAATATTAAAATATTAAAAAAAAACTACGCATTATTATAAATTTAAAATTACCATTCATCATTGTTCAACAACAATATATACAAGTAAACCAGTTTTTTTATATCGTGCGTTGTGGCGAAACCGAGCAAATGATAATTTAAAACAAACGTGATTTGAAAATAAAGCATGTTGTTTAGATTGTCAAACCATTAGAACGATTCAGTTTATCATCGTACCGTTTTATGATATCAAATAAATACTTCATTTTGAGTATAACCTCGTTTTAACAAAACTTATAACGGAATATTAGGGAAAGAAATCAAGCACAACTACGTACTTAAGTTTTTAGAAAAAAAAAAGTTATAAACGTAACTTATTAAAGAAGTATCAAATTAATCGATAAATTAATATATATTTAAAAAAAAGAAAAAAAAACAATTATTGGAAAAAAGGTAAGGAAATATATATTTAAAAAAGGAAAATATGTTATGAAAAGTAAATATAATAATAAACTATTATAATATATTAAATAATAAAATAATAAAAACTATATATTTTTATAAAAATAAAATTACTATTCATCATCCTTCGAAAATCAATATATATAATATAATATATATAACATTATAAACTATAAATTAGCAACTATATGTTGCTTTATGATATCTATATATATATATATATATATATATATATATATAACATTATAAACTATAAATTAGCAACTATATGTTGCTTTATGAACTTGTACCTCATGTATTTAAAAAAACATTGATTTTTCATTTCTAACCCAATTCTTTTCGTCTTTTTGCAATTTAATCTTAACACTTTTTTATTTTCATCTTTGGCCCCTCATAATTTTCATCTTTTACAAGTTATTTGTTTTACGTTTCGTTCTAAATTTTGCAAGACACGCCGCAACGTGCGTGTGGGGTTCACCATTTTTTGGTATATCTTTTCCTATTTGACAGGCCCGTCATAACACGTTTATTTTTCCCCGTTTAACTTAGTTATTCTTTTCTACGCTTTATGTTTCAATCTAATTCTTCGCATTAACGCACCGCAACGGGCGTGCGTGGTTCAACGATTTTATATCTGCTTTTCGTTTGGTGTTATTTTTCCTTTTTTATTTATTTTATTTTTACGAACTTTTCCAATGTTGGGGTCGCTAACAATGGTGTGGCGTTGGTGCCATTTGGCACGGTTTTACAAACGTTTTTAACCTATTAAGTTTTTTTACTAATATTTTGTTTCGAGTTGACCCCTATATACTTCCTTGACTTAAAAAGCTATTTTTACATGCATATTTTTATGTATTTGTCCGTATAAATATGATTTGCTCTACGCTTCAACGTAAACTTTTTCTGCAAAACAAGCCAGATCAAATATAATACGTTTTATTAAAAAAACATTTTTACGTGCATATTTTTATGTACTATAAATTTGAATTGGTTTACGTTTCGATTTGGGAGTGAGTCAGGACAAATATCATATGTATTCGTCCGTATTTTATGTATGTTTCGTAAATTTTGTTTCGAACCGTGTGAAGTCAAATTGTAGTTTCTTTTCTATGTATGAGTCGATCACAAATAAATTCTATTTACTTTACGTTTTGATCAAATCACAATTCTTATATAGGTTATATCGAGTTCAATCGAATACGTCAAGACGCATGTTTTTATAGCTAGTTTTATTTATTTATTATTACTATTGCTATTAGTTTGACTTTAATATCCTCGTTTAAATTAATTCTAATATTGTAAGGGTGGAAGAATTGCTTACTTCACTTGTCATACTTCCCCTAACATATCTCCTTCACGTTAGCGCTACATCAACTTTCCCCGTCATTTGCCTTTTATTTGCTACAACTTCACATATAGACAGGTGCGTTTTTACCTAACAAATTAAAAAAAAAAACAAACTAAAATTTTGATTCGTTAGCGGGATAAAGGGGCCCACCCCAACACATTGTGCGTCTTAGCAAGAGTGGCAAAACCACAACCCCATTTGTGCTTGCCACTTGTTGCCAAACTCAACCGAATGCTCGTGTAGATGGTTGCCGCCTTGTGCCGTAGACCATATGAGCCCATTCTGTCCACCTTAATATAGGGTGTTTTTGGTTAGGTTTTTTGATTATTAGAATGTAAAACTTTATTATTGAATTGGAATTTGAAAGTTTGAATTTGAGTTGATTCGAATAAATCAAACTATTAGAAAAAGGAAAAAAAAAAGTAAATACTGTATATAAATAAAATAAAAAGATATGTAGCTTTTTCATCAAAGCAATACACATTGTATATTATTCAAATATTCAGGTTGAATTGGTTCGAAAATCACATATTCAAATTCAAATTCAGGATTGTGATTGGATGCTATGCTGATTCGAAACAACAAATTCGTAATTCAAATTTGGTCGAGTTTGAATTTTGCTTTTTTAGAGTATGATTAATAATGAGCAGGAGTATTGCTCCATGAAGTAAAGGTCCACAAACAACATAAAGTGCATCACCACTAGCAACCAATAAGACCGTTTGAGAATCCCAGGCAAGCTAAAGGTGGTAGGGGCGCGTGCGGGGAGGCCATGCAGTGAGTGATGACTCCGTGTGGGCACACTGCCTGTCACAGCCCCCGATCCCTAGTTCCCGGGAACGGGCGGCCGTGAGCCAGTTTCGGTGGTATCACGTTTATTTATCCAAATTTGGCAGCGGAAATTTTCATCAGGACCGTAGTTAGGAAATATTTAATCAGAGTAAACCACCATGTTTTATAACGTTAAACACATGGGTAAAACCCAAGTTTTCATTACAAACTGATTTACAGGGATAAATCCCACTTTATTGAAATAAACGCTTTCTTTTATTTAGGTAACTTTTATAGCCACTTTTCCAAGCCTTCAGTGCTGTCCAGCTGGCTTCTAATTGGATTTCACATTGTGTTACCTGAAACACGTTTTAAAAAGGTTTTGTCAGTGGAAAATACTGGTGAGTGAATCCCAGTTTAATCAAGAAATGTTAATTTAATTTACACAGTATTGAGGGCGATTACAATGTTTATATCTACGTAATTACTCATTCAGTAGTGTCAAGTCTGACTAGAGGGTCATATTACACATTGGCTAACTCTTTGTCCAATGGTAACGTTACTCACATTTTGTATACAAAACCCCAACATACCGGCAGTAATTGTAGAATTACAAAGACTCAATCACTGCTAAATTGCATTGTAAAATATTTAAGGTTTTGTAAAAACAATTGGTAAAAAGGAGATTACTCACATTGCTGTTTTAGGTTATTCTTTAGGGTTTCCTGGTGAATATCTATAATTTACACAAATGCACGTGTGTTAGTATAATAACCCATTTTAACATTAGTAATACCCTCCCCGAGACGGCATTCCAACGACTACGTCGGGCAGAACCACGACAGCCGTTACGGAGCCCTAGATCAATCGGGCAGAGTATTTAATACGTCTCCAGGGGTTATAATACTTACATCATAGCAGAACCTCGCGAATTAGGGGGTATAATGCCCGGGTATAATAACGCCACTACAGAAATTAAGATTGAGAATTGAAATCTGAGCGAACGAAAATGAAATCCGATGCGTCCTATTTATAGGGTCTGATCTTGACCTTCTCGCGGCCCGCGTGAGATATGGGCAGGGCTTACGCGGCCCGCATGGCCTAGGGGTCTAGGCGTAGCTGATCCGGGTCATCACTAGGTTCAACACACGTTATGACACGTGTCATCACCGGGCTGTGCCACAACTTGGGTCACTCGCGGCCCGCATGAACTTAAACGGAATCATACGCGGCCCGCCTGGACTTAAGTTTCACCGAAACCCACTATAGGCTTCGATACAGCCCGCGTTAAGTTGAGGTGAGGTCATACGCGGCCCGCCTCAACTTAAGATTTAGGGTTTTTAATTTATTTTATATGTTATATTGTATTTTGGGCTCGGTTTTCACATACGGGGTGCATATAAAGACATATTGAGACATTTTAAGATATATTAGGGTGTCGAAAATTTATGAGGGTGTCGGTTTACGTTAGGGTTGTTATACTGCCGTCGACACTCCCTTTGGTTAGGTAATGTCAAGATTTCAATGAATACTCACCGATTGGATTTTCGAACGTTATAAAGTATCTGTTATACATTTAAACGTGGGTTTTAAATAAAAAATTACAATTTTCTTATTTTAATCACATTTCTCACTTCTTTCACAATCCAAACTTCTATCAATGATGTAATGTAAATTACATTTTTTCATGTATAGTTTGTAAAATAATTCGAGTCATTTTGTGTCATTTTACCATTGGTTTTGTATATTATCGTGTCTTGTGTGTTTTCAGGATTTCGGAAGTAAAAGCGAGCTAAAATGTTATGGAAACGAGCACACAAGAGAAGGTTTGAGCTTAGCGAAGGATTCTCAGGGAATGAAAATGGATATTTAAGAAGATGAGATGATATATAATTGAATTACGAAGACGTAGGAAAACAGAGTTGAAACGAAGAAGTTATAACGAAAACGGTTTTCTCAGTACAGATGCTCGTCGCGCCGCGTGGGGACGGAACTTGATCATGCCTGTGCGACGTGAGGGTGAGCCTTTACAGTGCGAAAAACTTCAGTTTTGATCCTATTTAAGCCCACAATAAGCCCTAATCATAACCAAGACAACCTTAGACGAATTAAGAAGCTGAAAACGGAGATTTTGAAGATCAAGAAAGCTCGAGAGTGAAGAATTGAAGCGTTAGATCGAATCTTTCAGGTGTTAAGCATCTTATCACTCGGTTCTTTTATTTATATTCATTTTACCATGTTTGCTAAACTCTTGAAAATGATTATTTTTGTTTTTAAGACTATGTTAGGCTAATTTCCTTATCACTACCTAGGTCATATGAGAATACATTTGTTTGACATTGTTTCTATTCGGTTTTGGACATGAATTGTGGAATTGATTAGTAAAGTATTAAACTTTGGTTTCAATGTTCTAGTGTATATGTGTCACACCCGTTCAGAGGCGGAAGCACGAGGTGTGATCGTGATTTATTCTCATTGCATACGAATTAGCAAACAATCTATATGATTAAAATAAACTCCAAATGTCATTCATAGTTTCAAGTTTCAAACATGAGTTAAATTAAGTGTTTACATCACTTCAAAAGATAACAAGTTTTAAAAGTTTACAATACATTCCAAATTCTAAATGATAAAGGATTTATTCCTCAAGTCACCATAAGGAGGCAAGATATGATGAAAAATCCTACAAAAGTGGCATGGAGTGAGGACACATGACTTCTTGAAGCAAAAGCCTGCAAAGCTTTCCACTAGTTTCCTGAAATACATGTAAGTTTAAAAAACGTCAACAAAGTTGGTGTGAATTCATGCAGTTAATTTGTATAAAATGTATACTCGTAAAATGTAAGACGTATTTGTATGAAATGTGGTATGTAACGTAAGAGAAATCGAGATCATTAATGTTTTGCAAGGACATTATTATGTGTGACGACATAGGAAGCATCCAGACCTAGGCGATTATGTGCTGATTACCCTTCGACTTGGACACAAAAGCACTCTTTCGTGTGGGTCAATGTGGACCAAGAGTGAGGCTGCCAAAACCCGATAGATCTACCATTTTCGTTCCTTGGTCTAAACTTAGATTAATGGTGCTTACGCATCCCCTATTCGCACATGATCTAATGTATCATTCCTTAGTCTAACATACCATTTATACATGTATTTTCCCCAAAAGTTTAGAAAACTAGAAAAGGTTTAAAGAGGGGACATGAACTCACTGTTTTGCATCTTCGTGCGTACTACTTCACCGGTAATCTCCTTGGGACGCGACGTAACCTATAAGTGTTCTACATATGTTAATCATATAAACTTGTAATTTACTATATACAAGTTATCCATCTTGTTTTATGTATTTGTTTTGTCCTAGATGTATATGTTCTTGAGTTGTTAATATATATTTTACAAAATATACATAGTTTTGTATACGTGTGAGTTATGTTAACAGATCTAGTTCTTATTGCGGCTTCGTGCCTCGCACGAGTAAGATGTGTATGTCCGAGACATGTGTGGGTCGTGCCCATTATAGTCGGATCTCACCCGTTCGTCGCGTTATCATTAATTTAAATTGTATTTTTTATTTGTAATTATATATATTTTTATCCTAATACATACATATATATATATATAATTTAAATGCAATATGTGTTAAAAATAATATATTTTTAACTTAACTTCGTGTATACGTATACTTGTATTATTTTGTGTGTTCTCGTCTTTGTACTCGTTTGACCAAGTCAAAGTAGATTTATACCTTCTTATTAAATAATATTTTCAATATTATTTTAGTATAAATACACTTGTAATTTTAACAAATGTATACTTAGGCAAGTATACATGTATTTAGGTAAAAATACCTATATATTTCGTATTTAATGTAAAAAATCATTTCTTATGTTTTTATACTTTCCGGAATTATATTTCTTAAAAATAATATATTTTTAAGGCATGTTTGTAATATATATATTTTTATCATCCTTGTTAAATATATATATTTTATTATTTGTCCGATTTTATATAATTTCCATCAATTCTAGTAAATATATATTTTGCTCTTCATATATATATATATATATATACACATATATTTATCCATGTAATTGTTTAATTGTCCGAAGTCCCTAAATTTGATAAGGAATATATAAAAATATATATTTTTGTATTTTTGTCCATGCACCCATTTATGGGTAATTATGTGTATATTATTCCTGAATATTTCCTTTTGTATTTTAAGTGTATTTAGCGTTTATGCTTCTTGGGAATTTTTGGTGGATTTTAAATCCCTATATGTACACTAATATAAAATACACATAATATACACATAACATGTAATTTTTGGCGACAACTAAATATATATATTTATCCCTAAGTATATATATATTTATACTTGTTTTAAATCTTTAATAAAAACACTATTTCTTAACTTATATTTTTGTATAAAATTAGGGGAAAACCATGTTTAACTTCCTTAATCATTTTATTAGTAAAAAGTCTTGCAAAAAATAGATTTTTCTAAGTGTCAAAATTTTATAAAAATTTTGCCATAGTTTCCCCTAAAATTAGTGGTTTTTCCATATTTAAAAACATTTTTAATTTTATTTTAAAGCTTAACAAATCATCCAACAAGTTTAACTAGACTTTTATGTAACAAACTTTTCCAACATACATGTATATGAACTTGTAACCACATGTACATGTAGATTGTATTTCTAATGTAAATCACAATTTAAACAAGTTTATATCAACTTTGAAAACAAAGCTTTTCAAGAGCAAAGTTTATCAATATGATCTTCTCATACTTTTACTAATTTATGTTAACTTTAAAAACATAATCTTTCAAGAACAAAGTTTACTAGTAAGATCTTTACATGTTACAATTTCTAAAAATAATTTTGGTGGCATTTTCAAGTTCATAACATTATGTTGATGGATCTTGCTGAATCTAACATTTTTATGTTAGATCTATGCTTCTAACATAATAATAACAAGATCACTAGTTCATAACAACCAACTTACATGATCTAGCACATGAACAACTCAAACCAACAAGTAAACAAGTTAGATTTTTAGTGTTCTTTTATGTTTACCAAGTCTTTTATGATGAGCTTCAAAATGGATTCTTGTATTTTATAACAACATGTTAGTGGACTTAATACTAGCACTTGTGGCTAGGGAAGAAAACAAGAAGAACAAAGAGACGAAGATGATGAAAAGATGGTGGATAAAAGCTTCTTAGAGAGGTCCTTGAGCTTCCAATGCTTGATACCTTCTTAGATAGTCTTCATACACCTTAGGTTATGCTTGGAATACTTGGATGATCAAAGAAAAATGGAGGTGTTTGTGGGGGTGCTTGAGCCATGAGGTAGAGGGAGGGAGAAGGAAAAGAAGGAGATGCGTGTTTTGAAAAGTGGATTTGAAGTGATAAGGTTTTTGGTCTATGGGTTCTTTCTTAAAATCTCCATCAAGATTATTAACCAAGGGTCCTAAAAGTGGCATCTTTGACCAACAACAAACAATTCAACATGGAAGCCAAGTGGGTCCCCCATGGGGACGACCACATTAAAGGGGGGGGGGTTTAAATTGATGTTGTTGGAAAGTTAAGGGGTCTTAGATGTAAGTTTAGTGTCTAAGTAGATGTAAATTGTGTTTAAGTGTTTTTATGTGTAAATAGATATTATATGATCTTTACTAGTTGTATGATCTCAAAATAGTGTTAACTAGTCCATATCTTGTCTAGTTCACGTTTCAGATGTTCGTTTCATTGTCGGCTCGTTAAGATACTAATTTGCGTAATTTATACGATATGATATACCTTTTGTGTTTTGATTACAATCCCGACACTTTTAAAGTTGTTCAAGATGTTTAACATTATTTCTGAATCTAGTATAAATCATCAAGTGCTGAATTTTGCTGAAATTGTTATTTATAGTCCGTTTTCGGACAATTTTTAATGCTTATATAATTTCCGGAAATTGTTAACTATTATGCTTGTTCCCCAAATTGGGATTTGATATATTTTTGATGTCGGACCTACATCTAAGTCCTAAATCTATCGTTTAGCTGAATACTGAGGCTGTGCTGACACAGCTTGTCTAACCGGTGAGTTTACTAATTGTTTCGACGCAACACTTAACTTGTTTTACAATGCGATAAATAAAATGTTTAACATGCATGATTTAAATGTGTGACATGCAAACATAAAATGTTGACGTTTAAAACACATAATTGCAAACAATAAATAATTATTAATGGTACGGAAGTTACCGGGCCGTTTGTCACAATATGCATGCTTAAGCTTAATTGAATCTTTATTATATGTTTCACTTGTGTTCTTGTGGATGTCTTCTATGTATGAATGATTGTAAGGTCGTGGACTGTGTGTTATTATAACAACCCTCTAAAACGCCCTAAAACACCCCGTAATCACAAACGCGAACCCGTATAACCTTATCTTTATAAAAAAAAAAATAATACTTTTTGTTCTGTCGAGGACCGCGACCGACCAGAGGGAGACCTCTCGAGTGGCGCGAGAGGCTCATTTTTTCCCGGACACGTATCACGCCACGTCTTATCCACGTGTTAAAGCTACCCCATGACTGGTCAACCCTAGCCGTAGCTAGGGTGCCCTCGCGGGGCGCGACAGGAGTAGGTGGGACAGGTCGCGGGGCGTGAGAGGCCCCCGAAACACCTATAGATTGAGCTTCAGTTTGCCATTTCAAATCGTTCATGTCTCTTTCTTTCTCTCTACACTTCTGAACGAAAATTAAAGCTAAAGTACCCCCTAAATCATGAAGCTTTGCCTCGTTGTAAGTATTTTAACCCCCGATCACTAATTCGTTACCCTACCCGATTGATCTAGGACCTAGCAATGCATGTCAAGGCTCTGCCTGACTAAGTACGTCGGGGTTCTGTCTCGTGATGTATGGCTATAGTGATTTGGGTTATTATACTAACGCGAGTGCATTGGATGTTTTTAATAGGCACTCAAGAAAATTAACAGAAAACATTCCCAGGAAGCTCGTAGAAAAATATAAGTTTATAATGTTTCTCACAGTTTGTGAGCCATTATTTCAAATGTTTTACCAAACCCTAAATGTTTATCAGTTGTATTTACAGTGATTAGGTTTTTGTAATTCTACATTTATCATCACTATGTGGGGTTTTGTGTACATTACTTAACACTCGTTAATATTGGACAAAGGGTTAGCCAATATTAGCATGACCGCAAGCACGGGGGACAATGGTGCCCCAGTCGCAATATTGTGTTGAGAAATTGGTAGATATAAACAAATGTGAAAACTCTTGATACTGTAAAATATAACAATGTGTCGTTTTATAAAATAGAATGTGCTTGCCGGTATTTATTGCTGATAAAATATTTTTAAAATGCGTTTCAGATAACTTGATGTGAATGCTAGTAGAAGCCAACTATGGAGCACTGAAGGCTTAAAGAAGTGACTATAATGTTACCTAAATAAAAAAGTTATGTTTTCAGCAACTAGGGTTTATCCCTATAAAGGTATTATAAATGAAATATGGGTTTTATCCCATTTGTTTAATATAAAAGCTTGGTGTTTTGAACCTCTGAAATTTATTTCCTAACTACGATCCTGATGTCTCATTTCCGCTGCCAAATTAATAAACACCGATACCACTTGACTGGTTCGCAGCTCCCGCTCCCGCGGTAGGGGTCATGGGTTGCGACAGAAAGTGGTATCAGAGCCACTGGTTTAAGCCATTTTGGTGTTCTTTTAAATACCTAAATTTTAACCAATTGTGATAGGAAATAACATAAGTGCTACTCTGTGTAAATATGTATATTATGATATATTTAGATTTTGATAATTTTTTTAGTTTGCAGTATGAGTGACCAGGGTACTTCTGAAGCTTATGGTCACCTACCTCATTCTCCAATGGATGAAGGAACATCCAAGCCAACCTCAGGATACGTAGCCGATTCCGAGGAAATGTTTGTTTTTAAAGTCAAATCCAAAGAACTTTTTCCCCCCTATGAAAAGAGGGTGGTTTAGTAGAGCAAAAATAGAAAGGAGAAAAAGAATGAGGATAGCCCAACAACAAGCAATACTGAATATAGCTGAGAAAAATACCCAAAATCCAGTAGCTAGACCTGTTTGGGAAGAGGAATTGGATAGGAGACTGACTAGCCAATCTGTAACAACCGTCTAATTACTACTTGTATTTAATAATAATTCATGCGATTATACATAAAAGACATCCAATTATAACATAAGTTCCATATATATAGTTGAAAAGTAGCAAAAGATAAGACAACTAACAACTATTTCAAACATTCATAAGTTGTTTAGCTAATTGATTACATTTCAAAACATTGTCTATTAAATTTAGATATTGCGGAAGCTTCTAAAGTGTGTTCGGTTCTTCAAATCTTGTTTGATCGCCATCCGTAAGATCCACATGATCACCTAGGGTTAAAACCACTAAAAACATTAGTTTTGACATTAATATAGTACATAAAAACAAGTTCTGACATCTTGATGTGAAAAAAAAATACAAAGTTTTCTGGGCTCTACCGTAACTTACGATGTCTACCGTAACTTACGGTAGATGCTGTATGATTCTGGTCTGCCGTAATACGGTAGTGAACCACCGTAACGTTTTTGTTTTCCACTGTAAGTTACGGTCCACCGTAACTTACGGTGGACTCTGTAACTTTGCTATTTGACTATTTTGTTGATTTCGCCCAAATCCACATGTCGTTTTAGGCTATTTCTTCCCTATATGTCTGTAAATTCATTACGGACATGTTCATTACGACTATCATACCAACATTTATCTCACCGATCATACGGCTAAAAGTCACTATACTATCATTTATTCGACCCGTTCTAACTTTACCCATTTTTCTACCATTTTACTAATAAGTTTATGGCGCCTTATGCCCATCATCCGGGGCTTAGTACCACTCGCATTTCCTTACCAATTTCCATGGTTCAATGCTTTAGTGATTGATATCACCATTGTTATCTAATTAAAACACTAATGTTACGTTTTACACAATTATCCGACCCGTTGGCTCATCTTGTGGAAAACTCCAATATGATGACTACCAAACGGTTCCTTATCAATTCTAACCCTATAAATTGAAGTAGCGATCATGGTCAAGAAAATCATCACAACATCTATTCTACATTGCGTCTACGCAGAATTTAATAACAATTCAATTAATGTAACAAGTCAAGTTACATAGCTTTAAAGCAAGCCCTTCAAACGTGCGTCCACACCGGTTTACCCGCTCGATGCTCCGGCTTCCTTTCCTATAGAGTTCAATCACTTTATGTTTAGAACTCTTTGTTTCACATATATAACGCACATTTTGCCGAACTTCATAATTATGCGTTTTTAACTTAAATTTTCAGTTTCGAGCCTTCTTTGAGGCATTTTTACAAACACTTAGCGGGCGGAATTTTACATCTTTTATTTTCTAATTCATGGCTTACTACTTAGCCTTGATTAACATCAATTGAGCTATTACTCACAAAATTACACATCTTATTTTCAGAAATCCATTTCTATGAACCAATTTACACTAGAATAGCCTTCTAAACCCTAATGTTCATCATTTTCTTGCAAAACCCATAACCCACCTTCAATGTGTTCATGGAATTTCCTGAATTTGGACATGATTTCACATGTAGCTGTCTGGGTATTACTCCTAGACACTATATCATCCCTATTCTAACCAAATCGCAAACATGCATCATCTAATTTTGGATTTCCCAAATTCATGAGAATTTCAAACAGAGAATTTTCATAAAATTTTACATACCTTACAACCCCCTTGTGATGGGGATCACAAATCTCAACTCAGATTTCGATTTGGACTAGATTTGAACCTTCAATTTAGATGTTTTGTGGGATCTATGGTTTTTAGCAAGCTTGGTCGCCCTCCCCTGCTTTGATCGAACTCAAACACTCCTCCAGGAGTGTTTGTGTTTTAATTAAATGTTTTATTTAAAACTTGTTTCAAGTTAGACACTTTTGGCCCCTCAAGTTTCCTTTAGTTCCCCTTTTGTCTTTTAACCACTCAAAAGTCATTATCTAACTAGGTTAGTGTCACCCCTAGTTAGTTTATTTTACTAATTTATTTGAAATTAAAAATTGCAAATTTTATGGATTTATATTTTCGAGATGTTACAAGTCCATCCCCCTTAAAAGGGTTTCGTCCCCGAAACCGAAGTACGTACCAAATAATGTAGGGTAGAGACGTCGCATCTCCTCTTCGGACTCCCACGTAATGTCCGAACCCTTTCTATGCTCCCACTTGACCTTGACTTGATCGATTTGTTTGTTTCGCAAGCGCTTGACCTTTCGATCTAGAATCTCCAATGGTCTTACCGCATAATTTAGGCTGTTGTTCACATCGATATCGTCGTAATGGATATAAGCTGTTTCTTCTGCTAGACATTTCCGCAATTGCGACACGTGAAACGTGCCATGTACTCCACTCAACTCCTTCGGTAGCTCGAGGCGATAAGCCACTTGGCCAACCCGTTCGATGATTTTAAATCGCCCGATAAACCTCGGGCTTAGTTTCCCTCTTTTTCTAAATCTAATAACGTCCTTCCATGGGGAAACCTTCAACATCACCATGTCTCCTATCTGAAATTCAATCGGTCTTCTACTTTTATCGGCATATGACTTCTGCCTATCTTGGGCTGCTTTCAAATGAGCTCGTACCACTTCAATCTTCTCATTAGTGGCCTGAATTACATCCGTATGGGCCAATTCACGTGGTCCCACCTCACCCCAAAATACCGGGGTTCTACATTTTCTACCATATACCATCTCATAAGGTGCTATGCCGATACTCGAATGGTAACTATTGTTATAGGAAAATTCGGCTAAAGGTAGATAAACATCCCAACTTCCACTGAAGTCGATGATACATGCTCGTAGCATATCCTCTAGCGTCTGTATCGTTCTTTCACTCTGTCCATCCGTCTGAGGATGGTAGGCGGTGCTGATGAATAATTTGGTTCCCATTTGCTCTTGGAAATCTCGCCAGAAGTTTGAAGTGAACCGGGTATCCCTATCAGACATGATGGATACCGGTACTCTATGGCGTGCTATTATCTCATTAGTGTAAACTTCTGACATCTTTTCTGACGTATAAGTCTCACGGATCGGAATGAAGTGAGCACTTTTCGTCAATCTATCCACCACTACCCATATAGCATCGAAACCACGGTTCGTCTTTGGTAGTTTGGTTAACAGGTCCATCGTAATATGTTCCAATTTCCAAACCGGGATTTCTAACGGTTGGAGTTTACCGTATGGTTTTTGGTGCTCCGCCTTGACTTGTAAGCAAGTCAGGCATTTCTCCACATATTTCACCACATCCCTCTTCATTCCGGGCCACCAATAACTTTGTTTCAGGTCATTATACATCTTGGTTGCACCCGGATGAATGGAATATTAGGATTTATGGGCTTCATTAAGTAGTAGCGCCTTCACCCCACAAGTATTCGGAACCCATATTCTTCCGGATCGAGTCTTCAACCCGTTCCTTCCATCCGACAAGTCTTTCAATTGACCGATTATTCTTTCCTTCTTCCAATTTTCCTCCTTCACTGCTTCTACTTGCGCTTCCCGGATACGTTCAAGTATACCTGAGGTCACCACAAGCTGCATTGACCTTACTCGAATCGGGACATAGTCCGCTTTTCTACTCAGAGCATCCGCCACCACATTTGCCTTTCCGGGGTGATAGTGTATTTCGCAGTCGAAATCTTTCACTGTTTCCAACCATCGTCTCTGGCGCATATTTAACTTCTTCTGATCGAAGAATTAGTTTAAGCTTTTGTGATCGGTGAATATGGTGCACTTTACCCCATATAAATAGTGCCTCCATATTTTTGATGCAAATACCACCGCAGCCAATTCAAGATCATGCGTGGGATATTTCTTTCCATGTATTTTCAATTGTCTCGAGGCATAAGCTATAACTTTGCCCCGCTGCATCAAAACACACCCGAGCCCTGACAACGAGGCATCTGAATAGACCACTAAGTCCTCGACTCCGTCCGGCAACGTTAATACCGGAGCTTGAGTTAGCTTCTCTTTTAGCGTCCGAAACGCCCTTTTCTTGTTCTACACTCCAATCGAACTTCTCCTCCTTCGGGGTTAACTTTTTTAGTGGCAACGCAATCTTGGAGAAATCTTGAATGAACCTCCTATAGTACCCCGCAAGCCCTAAGAAGCTTCTAATTTCCAAGGGGTTCTTCGGGGGATTCCATTTTGACACGGCTTCGATCTTTGGCGGGTCCACCATCACTCTATCGGCACTTATGATGTGGCCGAGAAATTGCACCTCTCGTAACCAAAAGGCGCACTTAGAAAATTTAGCATACAACCTTTCTCGTCTAAGTGTCTCTAACACTTCTTGTAAATGGTGTGTATGCTCGGCTTCACTTTTTGAATACACCAAAATATTATCTATGAACACGATGACTGACTTGTCTAGCATTGGCTTGCAAACCCGGTTCATGAGATCCATGAAAGCCGCGGGTGCATTTGTCAGCCCAAATGACATCACGAGAAACTCGTAATGTCCGTATCGCATGCGAAAAGCCATCTTCGGCACATCTTCCTCTTTGACCTTTTGTGACAACCGCCACTTTTCCGTACATTCCGTACACTAAATGAACAGTGATCTGTGCTTTAATGAACGTACATAATCTAGTTTACAAGACAAATAAGTTTCTGAATTCCATACAAGTGAATTCATGCACGATTTATACTACAAAATATTGCTTATTGCATAAGCGAGAGCGTTGCGTCATAAATTAGTAAACTCACCGGTAAGACACACTGTGTCAACAAAACTGCAGAAAGCAGTCAGACATTAGAATTAGGGCCTAGGTGTAAGTCCAACGTCAAGAATACATTAAAACCCAAGAATACATACAAGGGTTTACATATATACCGTCCGGAAGCTAAAATACGCACTAAAAAGCACCCGAAACGCACTTTAAGTGTATAATTTATTTAAATTCAGCTATAATCAGCATTATGACAATGAAATATTATGCAGAAATGATGATTTATCATTCAGAATACTTCCCTAGGTGTCGGGAATTAAATAGGTTACAAAAGGGTACTTAAAAGGGGCTAACCGGTGCAATTTAGCACTTTAACGGATCAGTATCCAACCAAACAACCGGACTTTACCCGGGACATAAAAATATTGCCATTAACTCTGTTTTTCTTTTTTCTTTTTCTGAGCCAGTTAGGTCCCCGAATACCCTAACACCCGTTATATCATATAACACTCTAATAATTAATTTCATTACCTAATTAACAAATTAGATACTAATCATCTAGTTAGAAACCAACCCAAACCCCCCTTGCCCCCCCCCCCCCCCACAACGA
This sequence comes from Helianthus annuus, assembly GCF_002127325.2. Classification (NCBI taxonomy): domain Eukaryota; kingdom Viridiplantae; phylum Streptophyta; class Magnoliopsida; order Asterales; family Asteraceae; genus Helianthus; species Helianthus annuus. The sequence continues at coordinate 96,500,776 of NC_035439.2, read as the reverse complement.
ATTCGGTCCCTTAGGGGACATACCCTTACACAACTTTGAATATTTTATTCTTGTGCTTAATATCTACTAAACACATTGACCAAAGGTTAAGTATGATGGATGGTCTATAAAATGGATCAAGGGATAAACACTTAACATTATTCACTTCACAAAAATCAACTCCACTCTTTCTCCCTCTTGAACTTTCGGCCGAGATCCAAGCCCCATCCATCACCACTTTTTGATTTCAATCTTACCATTCCAAGCTCATAAAAGTGTGAAGGATCTCATACAAGGAAGCTCGGTGCTTACGGATTGCCAAGGACCTCACTACGTTGCTATTAACCACCCGTTTTTCGTCTAGTTTCTTCCCTAGCCTCGAGCTAGTAGTAAGTGACTCTAAACACCCTATTAAGCTTATCTAAAGTGGTTAATAAGAAATTTATCAGATAAAAATTACGAACATATAAGATCAAAGTTTAAAAGTCTACTAAAAGTGATGAACAAGGTGGTTAATGGATGAATATTAGTGTAAAACTTTTGAAACTAGTTTTATTATGATTATTTAGTGTTGTTTTATGCTAGTAGTAGTTTGGATCGTCATCTAATCTGGCTAAGTCATGTTCATGGAACATGACCTAGTGTATGTTAAAGTATGAATAGGACTAGATGATGAACACTACTACATGTTAACATGAACTTGTGTAAAAGTGATTTTTCTGGTAAAATGGAGTTCTAAACTAGTAGATCTAAAGGTCTACAAGTGGTACTTTCGAAGAACCAAGTGTAAGATGAAATCATATTTTTAAAGCCAGATCTTTCATAAACTAAAGATATTTTTGAGAACACACAAGTGTGTAGACACTTGTGTAACAAAAAGTTTTGACAAAGAATTATTTTTGTAATTTTTGACAAGAAGTTGTAAAGATGCATCTTCTTTAAAAACAAGATTCTCAAGAAACCGATTTCATTTATAAAAATAGAAAGATCTACTAAAAATAATGGGTAAGTTACTACACACTTTTACACAACCCACAAGTTCATGTGTTTGTGATATTTTTGAACTAGTTTGATGTTGAGATATTGTATATTAACGATTGGTGAATTGTTTGATTGAATCTTGAAAAGAAAATGATACGCTAGTGAGCGTGGCCACCTCCAGTTACAGAGGAAACCCTGGTGAAATTTTTCTAGAAATATAACACTTAGTAATATTTTTGTGATAAGTGTTTATAAATATATTTTTAACTTGTTTTCAGAATATAAACTTCGCCATGATTTTTGGTACAGGATACCAAATACCGGAGGTGGATTTTCATAAATGAAACTTGTCAAATATATATTTAGAATATATATTTAGAATATATATTTATTAATAAATCTCTTGTGTGGTTATGTGATTATATTGTGAACTAGGTATATATTATTTTTAGGGTAAAAATAATATGACTCGGAGATACTTGTAAGGAGTAAAAAAATATACAAAAATACTCATACGACACATAAAATACATAATTCAGGTGCAAAGTGCAAAATACAAAATACTTATATTTATTTTTGAGAAAATAATATAAGTAAGGCACTTAGTTAAAAATATAACTTATTTTTAACACAAGAATACGCACACAAAAGATAGTGACTTGTACTTGTGCGATACAAGTCTAGTGACTAACGTTAATAAAACACGTTTAGGTCACGACGCTAGCTAAGCAAATCCGGTGAAGTTTACGACGCAGGAACGCAAAGTTGTGAGTTCATGCTCCCCCTTTTCTTTAACTGTTTTTGGTTTTATAACTCTCGGGGGTGAAATACATGTTACAAATATTACAATTTTTACAAGTGGTAAAAATACAAGAAGCACTCTTGGTGAGAACGAGTACCGAGTGCATTACAAATTGAGAATACAAAAATACGAGAAGCACACTTGGTGAGAACGAGAACCGAGTATGATGTGCTTTTAGAAATGCCTAGAAAATACTAGATCATGTGAGCATAGACTAGATATTGAGATGCCATTAAAACTTAATTAGGGACGAGGGTTAGATCTAACGGGTATGGCCGAGCCCCACTCATGGTCCTTATGTGACCTCTTGAGTGCTTCGGTGTCCTAGTCGAGGGTAATTGCCACAGTCGAGGGTAATCGACACAGTCAAGGGAAATTGACACAGTCGTGGTTAATCGACACAGTCGAGGGTAATCGACACAGTTAAAGGAGAAAATACTAATGCTCCCTATGTCCTCACATGCCTTAATGTCCTTGTACAAACATTCAATTAGTACGTGGAGTACACAAGAAACCTTGATTTATACATGAACACTTTATTTATACAAGATACATACAATGTTTTCATACAAGATATGCAAAATGCATGAACTCGCTCAACTTTATGTTGATGTTTTCCAAAATTACATGTATTTCAGGTGACAGGATGGATCTTGGGCGCAAGTGTCGTAACTAGAAGTAGACTACGAGCTTAGATGTCATCCACTTTTGTTGAATTGTAACCTGGACGAAGGTTGTGTTTAAAAACTTAAATAACAAGTGTTTGTAATATTCAAAATTTTCTAAATGGATGAACATCATTTTAATCATGTAGTTGTTTATTATGATCGAATGCAATGATAACAAGCTAGTCACACATCATACGCTTCCGCAAAAGACAGGGTGTGATAGTTTGGTATCAGAGCTTCGATTGTAGTGAACTAGGATTCCTTCTCGAGTCTAGACTACAATCACTAAAGTTCTCTCACAAAAACATTTTACAAAAAGGTTTTCATTGCATTCACGAATGCGCCAAGATCTACGAGTCAGACACTTTTCAAAGAAAAGACAAGACAAGGACATTAGTGGGGAATACCCATAGAATAAGGTGCCAACCAAGACATAATCTACACAAGTTAGACATGCCAAAGACAAAGTGATGTGTGTAAAATGCAACATATAAATTACATCAAATGAGGCATAAAACTAACCCTTTTTAAGTACTAATGTTGGAAAAAGAGTGTTTTTGTCTTCTTTTTGTATTTTCAGGATTAAATGAGCTCAAATTAACAAAAGAAGCAAAAAGACAGCTAAATCTAACATAAATACAAGAAAAGGGACATAAGTGGATTGCCCGACCCCTCGACAGCATCCTCCCAAGCAAAATAGAGAAGGCAGAAGACTGAACACGCCCCGTGCTCAGCCAGCACGGGGCCGTGCCCAAGAAGCAGCAGAAAAGACAAACCAATAGAAGTTTCTATTGCCCACCACGGGGCCATGCCCAGTGAACACGGGGGCGGGGCAAAAGTACTGCAGGCGCATTAATTGTAATTGCGAATTACAATTAATGAAGAGAGAGAGTGTCAGACAGTGTTTAGTATAATACTTTTTATTTTTAATCTTTTGTACTTTTTATTTGGTTTTGTATTAATGACTTAAATAACTAGTTGCTTATGTTGAAGGTGATCTTTCCTTATCGTTTGTCCGTGGTGTCTTGGCATTATTTTACTGTCTATATAAAATAAAAGATTTTCACCATTCATATCTCCACGGTCTATATGGAGATATGTTGGCTACTTGGTCGGGGGTTAAGGGAACGGTTTGGTAAGGGTCTTGCCCTAGTTCAGCGTTTAGAGGTCCTGCAAGGGACCTGGGTCAAATTTAGTAGGATCTCCTTCAATACCCATAGGTATTGGATGGCGGGGATCCAAACTCTTTGACCCCCTCATAAGTTAACTACTATTAATACTATAACCCAGCTATTTAGGACTGTATCCCTGCTGACTCAGACTACTTAGTCGAGGGTAACGTCACCTCCAAAAGAGGGGTCTACCATAATTTGCCTTAATAACTTAATTCATTATCTTTCAATAATCTGATCCTTTAGGATTGTATCCTTGCTGACTCAAACTACTGGGTTGAGGGTAACGTCGCCTTCAAAAGAGGGGCCTACTACAATAGCTAAGATAATCTCTTAAACAAGTGCAAAAGTGCGAAAATAATCAAAGGTTATACTAATACACGAGTCGGATCCAAGTGATTCATCTTGTCTATCTGTTTTTATTTTTATTTTATTTCTCAGCATTTAGTTAGTTTTTATTTTCTTAGTTTAAAAATCTTTTCTAACATTTTGATTTGATTAGACGTTGAGGATAAACCGGTACTAAAAGCTCTTGTGTCCTTGGACGACCTCGGTATCTTACCAACACTATACTACGTCCACGATGGGTGCACTTGCCCATATGTGTGTTTAGTGTTAGTGAATATCGTGTTTTATAAATTTAAAACTTGGCTAAAAGTGTAAAAAGGGCTTAAAATATACATCTAAAATATATTACACTACACACGCATCACAAAATGACCCCCCAAAACGAGAGTTATACGTGATATAATGCATTAAATTGCTTGATTATGCTAAGTAGCATATTTGTTATTGATATACATACATACGAATAAGTGTACGGAATAAATATTGACGTGAATACATACAAATAAGTGTACGGAATGATTATTGACGTGAATCAGATACTTTCGACTCCGACTCCTATTACTGTACATGACTCGCACGATGAAGCTATCGACCTCGCGTCCTTTGCAACGCTCGTGGCTGGGAGTGATTACCAAACAAGATTCTGAGCTTGCTTCTATAGGAAATGGCTGCTTTTCTCTCTCGATCGTGAAGGTGCCTGACTACGATAGTGACGACGAGGCAGAGGCGGTAACCTTGAACGAATTCTTAACCAACGGGACGAGATCCCTCCGGCTTATGTGAAGCAAAATTGACGACATACTTGACCAGAAAAGGAAGATGAAGTATTCATCACGAAGGTGCCCCTCCAACTACTAGGAATCCTCTCTATTCCTATTCCATCTAATCATCGTGCCTATACGCGCGTAACGGTAACGAATGTTAGCGCGTGGACCGCCGCAATGGTCCTTTCCATGACAAGAGGTATAAGGACAGTAGTTTCCCCTCCTAGAGCGATCATCTGCTTGGACGAGAGAAAATTGGGGTAACGGTGCAAGACAATTTATTATTACGGGGGCCCACGTAATAACGACTTGTAGTGCACAGAAATCCTGGTGGACTCTGCGGGTCGAGCTAATGAAAACCACACCAAATTTAATCTATAGGTGTCCTCACCTTCATCTGGTAGAACAACACATAGAACAGTGCTTTAGCATGTTAGAAAGTAGGAAGCCTGTCTCAGCCTACTTCGTGACTGACACTTCCACCTGCGTACGAGACGTTTGAGAAAACGGCATTTAAGCAAGTGAAGATGAGTAACATTCAAAAGATTCAGCGACTTTACACTCTCTATCACCCCTACACGAGCAACCCCCTCTAAGGAAAATATACGCACCAGTAAAGCTAAAGACCTAAGAAAACCAATGTAGCGGAAAATGACTAAAACTTGAATGACCAAGGCAATGCAGCCTCAAGTTCATTTTATTACAAACAATAAGCCAATTTGGCATGCCTATGTGAAGGCTCAGTAACTGTTTCCCCGCTCATACATTGAGTATATATGTATACATGTGAAATTGGGTTATTACATAATGGCTTATGGTTCTATGTACCTCATAGACACCTGGAATGTTGTCTAACCTACTTCATACCGTTTTGGCAGAAGAGAATGCCGCCCAGGCGAGACACAACCACCAGTACGCTACCAAGAACAGAAGCCGAGCTGCAAGAATGCATCTCACAGGCAATTGCACCACATGAAGCCCTCCGCTCTAAGCATAGCAATGGCACTACTGGGAATAACCCTCCAACTGGCTGCACCTATAAACAGTTCCTGGACTGCAAGCCTTTGAATTTTGATGGCACAGGTGGTGCCGTTATATTTGTTCGTTGGGCAGAGAAGACTGACTCAGTTCTAAGAATGAGTAACTGTTCACCCCAATAGAATGTTACCTATATCTCAGGGTTATTTCTGGATGGCGCACTCTCTTGGTGGAACCTTCAGGTTCAGACCCTTGGTGCGGGTACTGCTTATGCACTGAGCTGGGACAAGCTCAAAGAAATGATGGAGAAGAAATACTGTTCTAGGGCTGAAATCCAGAAGCTTGAGTTGGAGTTCTGGAATTTGAAAATGGACGGACCGAAGATTCCTGAATACGTCCAGCGATTTCACGACTTGTCTAGAGTCGTCCCCTACTTAGTTAAATCGGAATTCAAAAGGATTGAACGATTCATTTGGGGACTTGCACCCCAGATCAGGGGCATGGTTACTACCTCAAAACCCTCAACCATCGCAGAGGCTATCGATATGAGTGTCACTCTTACTGAAGAGGCTCTACGTGCGGGAAAATTTTCGGAATATGAGGATAACAAGAAAGGGACTCATGAGGAGTCGTCAAGCAACAAGAAGAGGAAGTCCTCAAACCTAAAGATGAGCACCCAAGTCAGCTATGGAAGCTCTAAAGCAAACAAAAGAAAGTGAATTCGCCACATGGCAGGAGCACTGATGGAGCCACTAATAGAACCGGTGGTAAAGTTTACTCGGGGATTAAGGCGAGGTGCGGGGAATGCACTTTTCACCATAAAGGTCGATGTCTGAAGCCTAGGTGTGGAAAGTGTGGAAAAGAAGGGCACAACAAGGATGCATGTTGGGCGAAGGACGTAGATGGAAGAAATAAGAGAATACCCGGTTGCTACAAATGTGGTGAAGCAGGGCACTTTAGGAACGATTGCCCAGAGAAGAAACAAGCAAGGAAGGGTTTTCACGATCGAAACTCGTGAACCACGCCAGGATCCAGATACGGTTACGGGTACGTTCCCTATTAACCAACCTAATGCATCTACTTTTAGTTAATACTGGCAACAATTTTAACCTTACATGCTTAGAACTTAAGAAACTGCTTGGCCTAGTTTCAAGTAAACTGGACGTCCCGTACTCTTTAGGAATGGGCATATAGAAGGATAGTTTAAACAGTCGAAATGATCGTAATTAGGGACTCAGAGGGCCGGAACCTACTGTTACCATTGACTCGTGAAGTCATAATACGATAGTCAGCATGGATCGGAAATCCAAGTATACAGCTGAATTCGTTCGGTATGAGGAAATCAGACGCACCCCTCTTGTGAATGATGAAACCCAACTTTCCTGCAATAGGCGCAAGGATGCTAGACCCCATAAGGCAGCATATCTACGACATCCTTGATTGGTCGAAGAGGCATAGAAACGCCTCCGAGTAGACTGCAGAGCCTGAGAACATCCCCCTGATGGAAGAAGTCCCAGTAGCCTTTTCGGAAGACTTGCCCGGAACGCCCCTCAGTAGCAACGAGAGGAGTTTAGGATAAATCGCGTGCCAGGAGCAGCACTAGTACCGAATGACGTCTTACCGACTAGCTTCATCCGTAAAGCATGAGCTCCGGACGTAACTGCAAAAGCTACCAGACAGAGGAAATTAAGGACATGACGCCCTTAGTTAAGGATATGAGGAGAAAGTTGGCAGTTCCATTTTGCGTAAATTACAGAGAATTGAGAATCAGAAACCTTTGCCAAGGACTAGTAACATAAACAGACAAAATCGTAAGATCCTAGTTGCCACTCAAGGATCAATTTGAGGACAGGATGTCCTCAACTGTGTATACCAGAAGGAAATATCCCTGAAACGACCTTTAGGACTCGCTTCGAACGTTACGAGTTCCTTGTCGTACCATTTGGCTTAACACATGCGTCGACAATATTCATGGACCTCATGAAACGAACGTGTAAGCCTTACCTGGATAGATCATGATTATACTCATTGACTACATTCTTATATGGCCAACGACCAAGGAAGGTCGTGAGCAAACAACTGCAATTTACCTTGCAACTCTAGAGAAAAGAATGGTTATGTGCTATGATGACGAAAAACGAATTTCGAATTCGCGAAGTGAGAACTTTCAGATCCATGATAAATAAGAACGAATTTCATGCCAACCCTACAACCAAGAGCTAAGGAGCTAGAGTTGCAATTATGTGACGTCTCTCGACAAAGTCTCGGTTGCGCGTCAATACAACAAGACGACGGCATTGCATACGCGGCACATTGATTAAGGAATCATGAGAAGAGACCTTGAGATAGATACAGTAATTGCCTGCGCCGCAAACTAGACGTTATTACCTGAAAGAAAACGCTGCACGATCTTTACTGATCACAAGGAATGCAGCACACCGATGATCGTAAGAACTCGGATATGAACTGAGCTGTTGAACGATGCAGACTGTATGAAAATGATACGTGCCTGTGTGATAAACTTCAATAAAAAGTTGGAACACTCACTTACCCTTAGTGGAGTCTTCCTACAATAGTATTTATCACACCACCATCTAAACCGCTTCATGTAAAGCTTTAGATGGAACGTAATAAGTTAACCCCCGTCATGTTGGACGGAGATCGGAGATAAACAATCTACTGACTCGCGTTAGTTCGGGAAAATCTAGAGACAAGGTCGTTCAGGTATGTGATCATATCGAGACAACCCGCAGAACACAGAAAAATTACGCCGGTGAGCGGCGGAAATCGTAAGAATTTGAGACAAGACATATGACTAAAATGAGAGTTGCGCCTAGAGAAGGCGTAGTGTGATTTGGAAAACAAAAAGGTTGAATCCCCGGTGTAGGGATCAGAACCATTGCGCACAAGATGAAACTTCCAGGAAAGATCAGTAGTGATCGCGACACATTCATGTGTCTAGTCTTTAGAGGAGTCTGACTCAAGGAACAATCATAGTTCCCACAAATAAGATTCACGTCAATGAAAAACTATAGAAACCTGTTAAGGTTTTGGACCAAGAGTCCACAATACTATAGAACCTGTTGAGGTTTCGGACCAAGAGTCCACAAGATGCAGAAAAGACATGATTGATTTACTTGAGCACGATAAAATATATGACATGAGAACACGAAGACGTGTTTCGAATATAAGTGACCATATTGGTTTCACAACTCCCTTGCGACCGATGGCATCGCTTGAATTTCGGGACGAAATTCTTTTAACAGGGGGAGACTGTGACAACCGTCACTTTTTCGTACATTCCGTACACTAAATGAACATGATCTGTGCTTTAATGAACATACATAATCTAGTTTACAAGACAAATAAGTTTCTGAATTCCATACAAGTGAATTCATGCACGATTTATACTACAAAATATTGCTTATTGCATAAGAGAGAGCGTTGCGTCATAAATTAGTAAACTCGCCGGCAAGACACACTGTGTCAACTAAACTGCAGAAAGCAATCAGACATTAGAATTAGGGCCTAGGTGTAGGTCCAACGTCAAGAATACATTAAAACCCAAGAATACATACAAGGGTTTACATATATACCGTCCGGAAGCTAAAATACGCACTAAAAAGCACCCGAAACGCACTTTAAGTGTATAATTTATTTAAATTCAGCTATAATCAGCATTATGACAATGAAATATTATGCAGAAATGGTGATTTATCATTCAGAATACTTCCCTAGGTGTCGGGAATTAAATAGGTTACAAAAGGGTACTTAAAAGGGCTAACCGGTGCAATTTAGCACTTTAACGGATTAGTATCCAACCGAACAACCGGACTTTACCCGGGACATAAAAATATTGCCATTAACACTGTTTGTCTTTTTCTGAGCCAGTTAGGGTCCCCGAATACCCTAACACCCATTATATCATATAACACTCTAATAATTAATTTAATTACCCAATTAACAAACTAGATACTAATCATCTAGTTAGAAACCAACCCAACCCCCCCCCCCCCCCCCAACGAATTCGGTCCCTTAGGGGACATACCCTTACACAACTTTGAATATTTTATTCTTGTGCTTAATATCTACTAAACACATTGACCAAAGGTTAAGTATGATGGATGGTCTATAAAATGGATCAAGGGATAAACACTTAACATTATTCACTTCACAAAAATCAACTCCACTCTCTCTCCCTCTTGAACTTTTGGCCGAGATCCAAGCCCCATCCATCACCACTTTTCGATTTCAATCTTACCATTCCAAGCTCATAAAAGTGTGAAGGATCTCATACAAGGAAGCTCGGTGCTTACGGATTGCCAAGGACCTCACTACGTTGCTATTAACCACCCGTTTTTCGTCTAGTTTCTTCCCTAGCCTCGAGCTAGTAGTAAGTGACTCTAAACACCCTATTAAGCTTGTCTAAAGTGGTTAATAAGAAATTTATCGGATAAAAATTATGAACATATAAGATCAAAGTTTAAAAGTCTACTAAAAGTGATGAACAAGGTGGTTAATGGATGAATATTAGTGTAAAACTTTTGAAACTAGTTTTATTATGATTATTTAGTGTTGTTTTATGCTAGTAGTAGTTCGAATTGTCATCTAATCCGGCTAAGTCATGTTCATGGAACATGACCTAGTGTATGTTAAAGTATGAATACGACTAGATGATGAACACTACTACATGTTAACATGAACTTGTGTAAAAGTGATTTTTCTGGTAAAATGGAGTTCTAAACTAGTAGATCTAAAGATCTACAAGTGGTATTTTCGAAGAACCAAGTGTAAGATGAAATCATATTTTTAAAGCCGGATCTTTCATAAACTAAAGATGTTTTTGAGAACACACAAGTGTGTAGACACTTGTGTAACAAAAAGTTTTGATAAAGAATTATTTTTGTAATTTTTGACAAGAAGTTGTAAAGATGCATCTTCTTTAAAAACAAGATTCTCAAAAAACCGATTTCATTTATAAAAATAGAAAGATCTACTAAAAATAATGGGAAGTTACTACACACTTTTACACAATCCACAAGTTCATGTGTTTGTGATATTTTTGAACTAGTTTGATGTTGAGATATTGTATATTAACGATTGGGAATTGTTTGATTGAATCTTGAAAAGAAAATGATACGCTAGTAAGCGTGGCCACCTCCAGTTACAGAGGAAACTCTGGTGAATTTTTTCTAGAAATATAACACTTAGTAATATTTTTGTGATAAGTGTTTATAAATATATTTTTAACTTGTTTTCAGAATATAAACGTCGCCATGATTTTTGGTACAAGATACCAAATACCGGAGGCGGATTTTCATAAATGAAACTTGTCTAATATATATTTAGAAGATATATTTATTAATAAATCTCTTGTGTGTTTATGTGATTATATTGTGAACTAGGTATATATTATTTTTAGGGTAAAAATAATATGACTCGGAGATACTTGTAAGGAGTAAAAAAAAATATACAAAAATACTCATACGACACATAAAATACATAATTCAGGTGCAAAGTGCAAAATACAAAATACTTATATTTATTTTTGAGAAAATAATATAAGTAAGGCACCTAGTTTAAAATATAACTTATTTTTAACACAAGAATACGTATACAAAAGATAGTGACTTGTACTTGTGCGATATAAGTCTAGTGACTAACGTTAATAAAACACGTTTAGGTCACGACGCTAGCTAAGCAAATCCGGTGAAGTTTGCGACGCAGGAACGCAAAGTTGTGAGTTCATGCTCCCCCCTTTTCTTTAAATGTTTTTGGTTTTATAACTCTCGGGGGTGAAATACATGTTACAAATATTACAATTTTTACAAGTGGTAAAAATACAAGAAGCACTCTTGGTGAGAACGATTACCGAGTGCAATACAAATTGAGAATACAAAAATACGAGAAGCACACTTGGTGAGAACGAGAACCGAGTATGATGTGCTTTAAGAAATGCCTAGAAAATACTAGATCATGTGAGCATAGACTAGATATTGAGATGCCATTAAAACTTAATTACGGACGAGGGTTAGATCTAACGGGTACGGCCGAGCCCCACTCATGGTCCTTATGTGACCTCTTGAGTGCTTCGGTGTCCCAGTCGAGGGTAATCGACACAGTCGAGGGTAATCGACACAGTCGAGGGAAATTGACACAGTCGAGGTTAATCGACACAGTCGAAGGTAATCGACACAGTTAAAGGAGAAAATACTAATGCTCCCTATGTCCTCACATGCCTTAATGTCCTTGTACAAACATTCAATTAGTACGTGGTGTACACAAGAAAACTTGATTTATACATGAACACTTTGTTTATACAAGATACATACAATGTTTTCACACAAGATATGCAAAATGCATGAACTCGCTCAACTTTATGTTGATGTTTTCCAAAATTACATGTATTTCAGGTGACAGGATGGATCTTGGGCGCAAGTGTCGTAACTAGAAGTAGACTACGAGCTTAGATGTCATCCACTTTTGTTGAATTGTAACCTAGACGAAGGTTGTGTTTAAAAACTTAAATAACAAGTGTTTGTAATATTCAAAATTTTCTAAATGGATGAACATCATTTTAATCATGTAGTTGTTTATTATGATCGAATGCAATGATAAAAAGCTAGTCACACATCATACGCTTCCGCAAAAGACAGGGTGTGACACCTTTAGTTGGTGATACCCCGATCTAAGGTCAATCTTTGAAAACCTATTCGCACCCTGTAATTGGTCGAATAGATCATCTATTCTTGGAAGCGGGTATCGGTTCTTTACCGTGAGTTTGTTTAACTCCCGGTAATCGATACACATGCGCATGCTTCCGTCTTTCTTTTTCACGAACAGTACCGGCACGCCCCAAGGAGACACACTCGGCCTTATGAATCCTTTGTCAAGCAGGTCTTGAATCTGTGACATCAATTCTTGTAATTCCGACGACGCGAGTTGGTACGGCGCTTTAGCTACGGGTTTTGCGCCCGGAATCAATTCGATTCCGAACTCAACCTCCCGCTCGGGCAGCATTCCCGGTAAATCGTCCGGAAATTCATCTTCAAAGTCACATACCACGGGTACGTCTCCAATCTTCGGTAGTTCTTTCTCGGGCTCATTTGCCTATATCATAAACGCTTTACATCCATGCCTCATAAGCTTGCGAGCTTTCATCATCGAGCATATTATAGGATTGCCTCCTTTTTCGCCATAAATTGTAACGTGTTTTCCGCTAGGAGATGTTAGCTTTATCTCCTTACGAAAACACACGACCTTCGCGTGGTGTTGAGATAGCCAATCCATCCCAACAACTACTTGAAACTCCCCCATTGACATCAGGATTAGGTCTATCAAATATTCTTCATCATCAATACTAAAATTGCAACCTTGACAAATATCACAAACTTTGTCCCCTATTTGAATGGTGGAAGAATGACTGGGCATTTCAGGAATTAATGAATAACCCATATCCAAACGGAGAACTCGAACCAATGTATCCTAAACCTGTACCAGCTCCAATGCCACCCATGAGTCATGAGAATGTAGATGAACTTCACTAGTATTGTAACAACCCGACCTTTCGGGTCGTTATAATAAGAAATAACAGATCTACCATTTCTTGCTTAATTATTGTTTATTTCTTACTTAATTACCTTGTACCCTCGAGATTCCGATTATCGCAAAGGGTTTTCGCTACATTTTAAACTATGTTTTACAACGCACTCACAACGCTTATTCAAAACGCAGTTATCGCATTCAATGCTATTACAGCGCATACTATTAGAACACATTTTATCGCATATTACATCGCAATCCTATCGCAACTCGAAACACAGATTTACTTTTATGCATCTTAGTCATTACGTGTGTTACTTGTATGATTACTTGTTAAATGATTATGTGGTTATCTCATCGCATCGCTGACTCGCAACTCGCTTAAACGCAACGCAACGCACGAAACGAAAGTTGGAAAACTAACTTGCACCAGTCGTCTGATCGAATGACCATTCGATCGAATGATCATCCGTCCAGATGACCATCTGATTGGATGGCCATCCGATCGATTGACCATCTGACCCACACTCTCCACCGCCTTATCTCCTCTCACCCTATAAATACTCGCCTGTCACATCACTGTTCACTGATGTGACAGCTCTATCCGACCCAGACGCTCCCAGTTCACTCTCAGGCACTTTCACTCGATTCAAGGTTATTTCCGTAAGTTTTCTCGCTAAATTTTGTACTTCCATCATCACTACACACTTTCTCATAATCTTCTCCATCAAAATCACTGATTTTCACCATGAAATCACCTGATTTGGACTTCTTTAAGGTGACGTCATCTCGGTTCCTTATGAGAACTGTAGTGTGACATCATCTCATCAAGATTTGTTCGGATCTAAATGATTTCTACACATTTTAACACAAACCTCCACAAGATCTAAACGTTTTCAACAGTTTACGTACTTTTCTGCAACATTTCTTCACTTTTCACTCAAAACCGATGGAATCTAGACTCATTCAGGCTCTCTAGTCGAGAACCGGTCTGAGAATGGATTTCCACCGATGAGATGACAGACTTACGGGTTGAACATGAAAATCCATCAAGAACAGTTAGTCTGATCGAATGGGGTGATTCCCATCCGATCGACTGAGCTGGATTTGGTATGGTGTCCGTTGTTTGACACGTCGTCACGCCGACTACGTCAAGTTCCAAACTTTCTTTTAACTTGGAAAATTTTACAAGTTTTCAAAACAAGAGGTTGCCCAATCAAATAGCCATCCGATCGGATGACCATCCGATCGGATGACCATCCGATTGAATGACTATTCGACCAGGTGACTCGTCCCTTATAACTTTCAACCCTTAAAACGTTTTGACCAAACTTCAAACCTCAACTTCTCAATCGAGTGACTTGATTTATACTACAACGAAAACTTCAAAAGTTTCAAAACGATTTACAAACACACTTACCCAATCGAATGACCAACCGTTCGAATGGACATCCGTCTGGATGACCATCCGATCGAATGGGTACTCATCCGTTCGACTTACCATTCGACATTCATCTCATCCGACATGATGTTTACGTACTGTTCAACGCTTACGCTATTGTTCTATGCTCAGGCTAACTCTCACGCGCTCCCTTCAATCCAAGTACTGTGTTTACTAGCTAAACACGCACTGTGAGTATGCTCGAACCCTTTTTTGCTTAATGCACTTTTGGTTGTTACATACATTATCTATATCAAAGCACTTCAACACACAATGCAAACACTTTTAAACGCGAACCGCACTCGCCCTGTTTTACGTGACTCGATGAATGCTTGTATGTTATGTTGGTCAGTGATTATTACCTGACACCTTAGTAACGATTGTACTATAGTTTGGACTCAGCACCTCTCGTGGATAGGCATTGTTAAGGGTTTTACTTCACATGGTCATAGTAGTGATAATGTATTGCGCATTCTACACTCGCAGTCATGTCGGTTGCATATGTCATTGTCGATAGCTTGCTTGATTCACATTTGTACGTGTTACTTGCTGGTTATGCGTAAACGCTTTCGCTATACTATATGCTATCAAACTTGTGTACTCACCTTTGCATTCTATGTATTGACTTTATCTTAACGTATGTGATAGGTTGATAGGATGCTTTGCTTGGTGAAATGAGTAGGTGGTCTAGAAACAAACTAAATAAATCTGAGTTATCAGAACAACTTATTTGTTTTTGAGATTATATCTGTAATGACTGTTTGCTTTATATGTTTGATGGTATGGGATGTTAAACGTTAAATATAATGACATTAATAGCTGTTATGGATTCTCTTGAACAATCTGTTTCGCTCAATGCCACGTGCCGATGTTTCCGCCATCAGTTGGGGTGTGACAGATTGGTATCAGAGCCATAACTATAGGGAATTAGGAAAGACACGACCTATTCCGGGTTTGATGTCTTAAAATTGACCTAGTCTACAGTCTAAGTACCAATAGACCGCCTTGTGCAAACCCAGTAGGAGTTTATGCACGAGCTTATTCTCGAACTCGTTGAAACTACAACTTTGTGCGAACACCGCATACTACAGCTTTGCACGAAGAAAACTTTTCCTAAGGCTAAAGTATTACATGCCTTTCCTAAGGCTAACACAACACACATGTTTTCGAAAACACTCGCATAACACAACCGAGTGATAAAATCGCTCATTCCACGCGAAATTTTTACTCTCAGCATGAGAATCTTTCATTGAGTCAGGAGTGAAATCCATACCTCGACGAAATTCTCCATCTCTATCTGTTGAAACTTGCAAATCTATTTGATAACGGAGTATCTTGGGTCAAGTTGTTAAGCTAGGGGTGAAACCCGTATCTTAATAATGCGTACCACTCCTCGATCTTTTCTACAAAACTCTCACCAAAGTCTCCATGGATTCCAATGACTCGATTCATGTATTAACCGAAAGGATGCGTGCCGTTCGCCCTGATTGCGACGAGAGCACAATCTATTAGGCCAAAACGTGTACTCAAGGTCGTTGTGGATAGTCGAATCACCTTGGGTAGTCGATGCCTAACACCCAGGGCAATCTCTATTTCGATTTTGAGCCGCAATCGCTGATCTTACGCTTTACCGGTTTTATGTGTTTTATGTGTTTAAATGTTTTATGTTTCGATTTTGGAGACTCTATACGCTTTTCCACTCATCGCTTTACCAAACGCGCACAACTCACACAGCTTCTCGAATCTAAAACGCTAATCGCAGACAAACTAAGCACTCCCGGACGCTATGTTACTCGCTTACGCTACTCGCTATTGCTACTCGCACTCGCTCGCAACTCTCGAACGCGCTTCGCGGACCTTGAAAGATAGGTGAATACGTGCAAAATATGTGCTTACGTGGACTACGTGCTTATGTGCTTCTGTGCTTACTTGCTTATGTGGCTTACGTGACTATGTGCCTATGTGTTGGACGTGTTCCTGTGCTTTATTGAATAGTAATGATAATAATAAGGATGTTTTATAAAATGCTAAACCTTTTCGATAACCCGATATAATCGAATCTCGTCTAAATCATACGACGATGTCTGCTGCAGACAATGTCTTCCCTTGGCTCTCACACTAGCCGCAACGCTCAGAGAAGCAGAGATGACAAGCGCATCACTTCTCTTGTCACCAAGGAAATGGCTAAAGTCATACCTCAGATCGTCAGCAGCAAGTCGTCTGTCGAATCTAAAAGCGAGACGCCTAAATCGCCCTTCAGCTTTAAGCAATTCAAGGCCTGTAGTCCTGCTAACTTCATTGGTGAAGATGGGCCCAGCGCCATGTTTCAGTGGTTTGACTCGATTGAAGTCACCCTTCGTCAAAGCGGATGCCCAAAGAACCTCCGCACGGTGAATGCTACTGGAGTCTTCCAGTCTAGGGCACTGGATTGGTGGACTGCGGAACGCAACAGGCAAGGTAACGAAACAGCCTATGGACTCTCCTGGGAAGAACTGAAGGAAGTCATGATGAAAGAATTATGTCCCCCACATGAACTCTAGAAGCTGGAAAACGAGTTCTGGGGTATCAAGCAAGAAGGAGGTGATAACGCTGGTCTCACCGCCCGCTTTAAGCAACTCAGTATCATTTGTCCCGGTTAAGTGTCAACACCGGACATCACGATCAAGAAATACATTCGCGCTCTACCCGATTGTGTTGCCGATTTTGTTCAGGCAGCTAAGCCTGCTACCATTGAGGAAACTTACTAACTCGCCGCTGAGATTAATGATAAGCGAGTTTTGGCTGGTTATTTTAAAACCTCAACCAAGAATCTCCACCAGGTCACTGCTACTCCCGCTACTGAAACGCATCACCTCAAGTTTCGAAGTCATCACGTCAAGGACACAAACGCAAGGGTAACAACAACAAGAACTATGCTACTACTGTCGCTCCTCTCAATGTTGTTCCTGTCCAACCAAACACCAACCAGAACCAGAATCGCCAAGTGGCAGCACCTGTGACCAACGCACCGCCTGCTAAGCGTGCATACACTGGTCCTCATCCTCTGTGCCCTACTTGCACCTATCATCATCCAGCTGGGATAGCTTGCCGTTTCTGTGTCCACTGCAACCTCTATGGACACTTCACAGTGAACTGTCACACTGGTCCTCGTCAACAAGCTCAAGTTCAAGCTCCTCCAGCACTACCAGCTCTACTCCCCGCTCCTCAGGGTAACCAAGCAGCTGCTGCTCCCGCTGCTCATGCATGAGCCTGCTACTCATGTGGTGACCCTAATCACTTTGCTATCATCTGCCCGAACCGTGTGGTGAAACAAGAGCCGTAGCAACCACCGCAGCAACAACATCAACAGCAGCAACTACAGCAGCAGCAGCAAGCAGCCCGCGGAAGAACTTTCAACGTCAACGTCCACCAGGCTCAAATGACAACAACGTTGTCAATGGTACGTTTCTAGTCAACGGTATTTATGCTTCATGTTTATTTGATACTGGAGCCGATAACTGTCTGTGTCGTTTGAATTCGAAAATCTCCTAAACCGTAAACGCGCTAACCTCCCAAGACATACAAATTGCCACCGGAAGAATCGTCACCGTTAGTTCTGTTCTCCGTGATTGTACTCTTGAACTCAACAATCAAGTCTTCACGATCGATCTTATCCCGATGCAACTCGGTAGTTTCGATGTCATAGTAGGCATGGATTTTCTTCGTGAAAATCGTGCTGAAGTTGTTTGTTTCAAAAAGATGATTCGTTTCTCTCTTGCTAATGGCGACCAACTCTGTGTTTATGGCGAAGTATCTTCAAAGGAACTTAAACTCATGCCGTGCATTCAAGCAAGCAAGTGTCTCCGAAAAGAATACAAGGCTTTCTTGGCGCACATCGTAGTAGCAGAGAAGGAAAATAAGCCAATGGAAAAGGTACTTGTGGTTCGTGATTTTCCTACTGTCTTTCCTGCCAATTTACCTGGTCTACCCCCATCTTGTGATATTGACTTTCGTATCAACCTCATTCCTGGAGCTATCCCTGTCGCTAAATCCCCTTATCGCCTCGCTCCGTCCGAAATGCGTGAAGTTTCGAGTCAACTCCATGAATTACTTGATAAAGGCTTTATACGCCCTAACACATCTCCGTGGGGTGCACCTCTGCTTTTCGTTAAAAAGAAGGATGGATCGTTCCGAATGTGCATCGATTATAGGGAACTCAATAAGCTTACAATCAAGAATCGCTATCCCTTACCCCGAATCGACGGCCTGTTTGATCAATTGCAAGGCGCTACGTGTTTTTCTAAGATCGATCTACGCTATGGTTATCATCAGCTACGAATCCAGGAAGAAGATATCCCTAAAACCGTTATTCACACTCGTTATGGCCATTATGAATTCGTCGTTATGCCCTTTGGTCTTACCAATGCACCCGCGGTTTTGATGGATTTGTAGAATTGCGTCTGTAAACCCTTTCTCGACCGCTTCGTCATCGTGTTTATCGATGATATCCTTATCTATTCGAAGTCAAAAGCCAAACACGTGCAACATCTTCGTTTGGTACTTGAGCTTCTCCAAGGGAATCGCCTCTACGCCAAGTTCCCCAAGTGTGAATTTTGGCTTGAGGAGGTTCAATTCCTTAGTCACATCGTCAACAATCAAGGTATTCACGTTGATCATGTGAAGATTGAAGCAGTTAAGAGTTGGATTACACCGAAAACCCCGTCCGAAGTTCGTTCATTTCTCGGATTGGCGGGTTATTACCGTCGATTTATCATTGATTTCTCTAAAATCGCCGTTCCTCTCACCTATCTTAGGCATAAAGACAAGCATTTTGTTTGGGGAACTGAACAAGAGGAATCCTTTCAAACTCTCAAGCATATGCTTTGCGACGCTCCCGTACTCGCGCTACCCGATGGAAACGACGACTTCGTAGTCTACTGCAATGCCTCTAACCTAGGTCTTGGTCGTGTCCTCTTGCAACGAGACAAGGTTATCGCATACGCCTCTCGTCAGCTCAAAGTCCACGAGAAGAATTATACAACCCATGATCTCGAACTCGGTGCAGTTGTTTTTGTGTTAAAGTTTTGGCGACACTACCTTTATGGTACTAAGTGTACGGTCTTCACCGACCATAAGAGCTACAACACATCTTGTACCAAAAGGAACTGAATATGCGCCAACGCAGATGGGTTGAACTTCTCAACGACTACGACTGTGAGATTCGCTACCACCCAGGCATAGCAAATGTCGTTGCTGATGCTCTCAGCCTAGTGTTCGTAATGTTCAAGCCCAACACGACCTCGAAGCTCTCATTCGCGATGCTCAGCACGCATGCTTTGAGAATACCTTGAAAGAGGAAATGAAGTGTGATGCTGAAACTTAGCTTGTCACCAAATCGAAAGGTATCTATTACTATCTCGACCGAATTTGGATCTCTAGTCGTAATAACCTTCGGGAGATATTGCCGACTGAAGCCCACAAATCCCGATATTCCATTCATCCAGGTGCCGACAAGATGTACCAGGACCTTCGTGCCAGGTATTGGTGGCCAGGAATGAAGAAGGATATCGTTCTCTATGTTTCGAAGTGCCTAACTTGCTCGAAAGTTAAGGCTGAACATCAACGACCCTCTGGCTTACTCGTACAACCCGAGATCCCGATGCGGAAATAGGAGAGTATAGCTATGGACTTCATTATGAAACTTCCGCGCATGCCATCAGATCACGATAACATCTGGGTTATCGTTGATCGTCTTACGAAATCTGCCCACTTTCTACCGATACGAGAAGACTATAAGGTTGAACGATTAGCACAAATCTATACCGACAAAGTCATTTGTCGACATGGGACACCACGTGATATCATCTCTGACCGCAATGGTCGATTTACCTCGCGCCTTTGGGAAACTTTTAAATCCGCTCTCGGTACTACTCTTAATCTCAGTACCGCTTTCCATCCCCAGACCGACGGTCTGACCGAGCGCACGATTCGCACCCTTGAAGACATGCATTGTTCGTGCATTATAGATTTTGGTGGTAATTGGGATTCGCATTTACCTTTAGTCGAATTCTCGTACAAAATGGCACCCTTTGAGGCATTATATGAAAGAAAATGTCGATCGCCGATTGTATGGCACGAGATCGGAGACGTGCAAATTACTGGTCCTAAGTTATTGCAAGAAACGGCTGACAAGATCCTCCAGATACGAGACAATCTCTTAAAAGCTCAGAGTCGTCAAAAGAGTTACGCCGATAAATGCTGCAAGCCCCTTGAGTTCGAAGTTGATGATCACGTACTCCTAAGGTTTCACCTTGGAAGTGGGTGATCCGATTCGGCAAGAAAGGAAAGCTAGCGCCTCGATATGTTGGACCCTTTATGATTCTAGAAAGAATTGGCAAAGTGGCCTACAAACTCTGTTGGACCGTTTTCCGACCCTGAATAGTCAGTAGAGAACGTTCATCTTCACGTACGAAGGCGGAATCAACGTAAATGAAGTAACAACAGCTTTCCTATTCAATTCCTTTCCTTTTATTGCTTTCTGATGTAAATTTGACAGAGTTTCACACCTAAAGCACACAACAGATCCGCTTCAACATACACGCATGACTGATCAGGTTTCGCTTCTAATTCCTATTTATAGTCCCTATGGTTTCGCTTGAATGACAAGCCAAATAAGCGAAACCTCATTTAACCTAATAAGCGAAACCTTATCTTGACAAATAAGCGGAACCTCTACTAACATGTTCATACAAGGGAAACTACTATAATATACATGAATTTTACTTTCTAGCTTCTAATTTGACCAATCTTGACCTAAGACTTTATGTAGACGAAGTCAACAGACATTCCATGCATCAACAGACTCCCCCTTGGATGTTGACGTAGTCTTCAGCTCACGAGTCTTCAGTCTTGGTCTTTTCTCCAACTCTGTCTTCTCATCACAATCACTTATATTCACAGGTTTCAGGATCACATCCTGGCTCTAACTTCAATCTTCCCTTTGACTGTTGATCTAGACTCCCCCTTTCACAGACTCCCCCTCTCGATATGCTAGAATCTGAGGTTCCTGGTTCAAGCTTCGACTTTTAGCTTCCATGGGAATAATGAAGTCCAAACCTGTGACTCAACCAATAACATTACAATTCTATCTTTTAAAAAAATCACAAACTCAATCAGCTTTAGAAATCCACTCAAGTATTCAGGTTCAAGTTAATGACCCTGATCACTCGATTAATCTACCAAGTTCAACTTAATGACCTTGGTTGATCATTTGACGAATCAAACTGATATTGTAACAAGAATCAACTTAATGAACTTGTTTTGACTTTGAAAACCTCTCAATCTCTGACAAAATAAGCTCTCCTCATTCTTCAGCTCAGGACTTTCCAGCATCTGCTTCAATCTTCAAGAATCCAACAATCAACTCTCTACTTTGGTTTGTCAAAAATAAAGCAGAAATAAAATCTTTTTGGAATTTTTAAAGTGTTCTAAACTAAGAAATGAAATAACAGAAAACTTTAAATTGCAGAAAATAAAGAAATTGAACTATATACAAACTTATTTTTGGCGAGCATGTCAGGGAATCATATCAGCTTTTCAGACAAATTACTAGTACCGTTAAGCTTAATTACATGCTCAGACTTAAACAATTCACCTCGATTGTCGATATACTGATCCATCTTAAATTCTCACACAGATTTCAATCTATTCAGGATACGATTTAGATGACTTATGAACTTAGCTCAATTCATGTGTCCCACCTCTTGAATATACTCCCATATCCAGAATCCCAATATTCAGTCTTACAGGTGAGTATACTACAATGATATCTGTACATAAATTAGGTATGCGAGGGCCGAGGGATCTCAGGTCGATACTTCCGTATGCGCAGAGAGATATCAGCTTCGACTTTTCAGTATGTCCCCTTTAGAGGATCTTATAGTTACAACAGCAGCGACTATCAATTTTATTGTTTCATCTGCATGCTGAGGGTTTATGCTATGTTTCAAGCATTTGGTGAAAGTATTAGCCAAGGACTAGGTCAGAACTTCCGTTCAGCAGAAGTCCTGGAATAATACCCCAGACATCATTGAGTATAAAAACCTAGTATATCAGAATACGAGACCTTTCAAACGAGATTTCAGGGGTTACCTATATATCCAAGTAGTGTTCCCCACGAATTTCACAAGTTTGAAATTTTAGGTTTATATCCCGAATAAATCTACTAAATGTGCGAAAACCTATCGACACATCATCAGTGAGATTGTTTAACTCATTTAGACTTTCCAAATCTTTAGCATACTGTAATTGTCTAGCCGATGTACTATCATTTTCTCTATATACACAAGCTCTTTTTCAAATTTTATCATGTTTTTGGATTTTTGCATTTTTTTCTGTTTTTGTATTTTCTGAAAATAGACTATATACATCTATCTACTCCCCCTAAATACCAAAACATGTAAAAAATCGACAAACCATTGCAGATTGTTTTTCGTCTTCATCCGCAACAGTACTCTCATCAACGCTTACAATTCCATCCGACACCTAAAGCAATTTCATACCATTAAGTTTTAACAAATATTGAAACAGATTTTTATCAAAAGCTTTGGTATGCAAATCAGCCTTTTGTTCGTCAGTGTGGATTTTCTCAATTCGTATCAACTTTTTCTCGAAGCAATCGCGAATAAAGTGATGACGAATTTCTATATGTTTAGTTTTAACGTGATGTACTGGATTCTTAGTTATATTTATTGCGGCTTCATTATCAACAAACAGAGGTGTGTTAAGAAACTGCAAACCGTAGTCGCGCATCTGTTGCTGTATCCACAGGATCTGAGAGCAGCAACTGCTAGCAGAAACGTACTCCGCTTCACATGTAGATAACGCCACAGACGTTTGTTTCTTACACTGCCAGGTAACCAATCTAGGTCCAAAGAACTGGCATCCTGCAGTCGTTGATTTGGTATTGACTTTGCAGCATCCGAAATCTGAATCGGAATACCCTTCGAGCGTAAAGTCGCCTTTTCTAGGATACCACAACCCCAATGTGGGTGTTCCTTTCAAGTAACGAAATATCCTCTTGACAATGATCATGTGCGAGGCTCTCGGGTTAGATTGATATCTTGCTGCGAGGCACGTTGGGTACATGATATCAGGACGTGAAGTAGTTAGATACATCAAAGAACCTATCATGGAACGGTAGAACGTTTCATCAGCCCTGTCTCCGGTGAGATCTGGGTGAATCCCATGATTAGTCGCAAGTGGGGTAGCAGCAGGAGTTGTCACACCCCGATTTCCACATGTCACCGGTGGGCCCGGTGGGGGAATATCGTGACGTGGTTGGCAACATAATAGTCAAACAACACGATATTTAATATGCACAGCGGAAGCAATTTTAAAAGATGTAATGCAACCGAATTTAATTATTGTAATATCAAGTATCACAACGTTCGATTGTTTATCCACAGACGGATCGAAATAAAATATGAGATAATAGTTCAACAGACTTTAGGCATCTTAAGCTTGCGAGACTTCTAATGATGCTATGGAGAAATCCCAGCCAATTTCGCTTAGTACCTGCATTTAATCTTTTTGGGAAAATACGTCAGTTTACACTGGTAAATACATTCAACTGACTCATTTTGGAAAATGATTAAAATTTGGTTTGGATGCACGTGGCATAAACATTTTATTTAACTTGGGAGAATTATTTAATATTATAATCTTGTGAACGAATTACATGTTCCTTATGCGTTCTGTAGCCCGGATCAAGTCCAGGTTAAAGATCAATAGACACACCACAACGATCTATTTATGCACTGACGAGTGTACGCCTACACTCCGCGCTTAGGTCGTGGCCATTTCGTAAAATGATGCCAGGAATATCCGGGACATGGTCATTAACCCCCCAAAGGCTTTTAAGTAACAAGACTGTTTAAACGAGCCGATCAAATTTATTCAATTACCCACTCAACGGTGGAGAATTTGATGCCCGATCAAGCGGTATGCTATATACCGTAACCCAAGCCCGTATAACGGAAAATAAGTTAAAAGTATTTACCTTTGCAAGTATAAATCCTTAATCGAAATAAATTGCAGATAGCTTTTACTGGTCTCCTAATCTGGAACGAAGGTTTAAATTAACCTATTAGAATCCTAACGGGTCTTTAATTTAGCCGTAGCTCAGACCGGTCAGTTTCAACGGATAGTTACGGTTAAATCGCGTGAAAGGCGAAAACCGGGAATGGAATGTGATTTTGACCCAACAAGTTTTGAAGACTTGTTTTATATGGGTATAATAATCACACCCTGGATTTTGGGGTCAAAACAATATGGTTTGACCCGTTTCGACTAGTTTATGTAAACGAGTTACATAAGCCGAACCGTGCGCGCAAATGGCGTAACGGGTAACCGTAAGAGTCCTACACTATTTTTCTAAGTTAATATACTTTAAAGAGGTTGTGGTATCAGTAGGATACCTTCCATAATGCCCGTAACGAGTTTAAGTTCATATTATGTCCCGTAGGGGTATTTCGGTCTTTTTGAAGATTATAAAAGAGGTTTCTGAGTTCTACAGGAAATCTGAGTTTCCCGAACAGTTTAAAAGTCTAAAATACTTTATTTATTATTTAAAATCAGTAGCAACTGGAATCGGGTCAAAAGACCTTGTAGAACTCAAGTTATGGCCGAAAAGGGTATATTCGGTATTTACTGAACCGTTGCCATAACCGCAGGTTATGAGCAGGTTAAAAATAGTTAAAAATCTTTAAAAATTCCAAAATATTATTTTACATCAGTGAGTAAAAGGTTTGGTGTCGAAACCCGGGTTTAGATAGGCGTTATGCTAATTGCGCTATTAAATTACTAAGGTTTCCGTAATTTGCGCTATTTAGCATAACTCCTATTCTGGACCTCGGATTGACGTGAAATTTTAGGGACATGCTTAGAAATCAGTAACTAAGGTTATGGTTCTTTCACATGTCTGAAACTCTCGTTTTAAATTAAAAAGGGCGTTACGGTCAACTTTTAAGCATTTAACGGAAATGTGTAAAAGACTCGGACAAACAATGAACCGGTCACAGAGGGTTATACCATCATGTAACCTGGTCCTAAGAGAGTCCTAAGGCATATCTAAATCAAACTTTAACGGGTCAGAACTGAAGTCAAAACAAAAGTCAAAGCATTTGTGACTTTCGGCTCCGAACCGGGTCAAAACAGTAAATGGTCGGATCAAACAAACTTAGACTAGTTAATATACTTATTATCATGTTTTATGAGTGTTTAAACATGTTACATATCATCTACATTACCGATTATGCATTAAATCGCAAAATGGCATTTCTGTTGACTTTTTCTAAGCACGTTTTACTCGACATTTGGACTAGTTAGAGTGGGAATCAGAGGGTGCCCTTTTAGGGGTTTAAAGCCCACATGATTACCAACATATAACTATCTTTGATTCGACAAACCACTGGACCATTTGTGATTTATCGCAAAGTCAATCGTTAATTACGACGGATTGACTTTTAAGCTAAACTATGCATAAACTAAGCCATAAAAGGGTAGGCATACTTACAGAAGCTTGGTGCACGACTAAGGATGTTAGAAGAGTGCTTGAGAGCTCCAGAGATGATCAAGAGAGCAGGTTTGAGGTGTGATTCAATTGTGTGCAATGTAGTGCCTTTTATAGTGAAAAAATTAGGCTCAAGATCATTACAACTCACCCTACAATGGATCATGGATGTTCAGTAGGTGGCCCTGGGTGCTAGGGGGCATGTAGAGGGCGCCCATGCTTCAATAAATGCTCACAAGGTCGTTCACTAGCTTAAACCATGAATCTGTCCAAAGTTTCTGCATCTGGGACTCGTACGCGGCCCGCATTAGAGATCATGCAACATGGACGTGGGCCGCCTGAATCTTCATGTCAGTAAACGAATCAACAGGTGGCTCGCGGCCCGCATTAGCTTGCTTATTTCATCAACGCGGCCCGCCTGAGGTCTGATTTCCAAGATTTTCAAATCTTTTGTAATCATTAACCTGACCTTTCGGTTTCGAAGGGGTAACTTTGCGATTTGGCCCTCGATTATTTACAAATAAGGGCCTTGTGACTTTTACCCGCATTGTTAAGTCCCCGGTTAGTTTAATTACTATCCGAAAAGCCTTAACTTTCATTGTTGACGCTTTTAACCCCTCACGTACGAATTTGATCATAACTTTCTCGTTTTAAAACGGAACTTCGCGAAATTTATATAGTATATTCTAGTGAGCGTATTTTACTGTTACAAAGCCTTGGGTTTGTCAAAGGGTCACTCAGAGGTATAAATTAAACATGTTGACACGATTAACCCATGTAGCTTGTAATCTCACACTTTCTCCCGCGTTTCGCTCCGTATGATCCATGATTTATTCGTTTGAAGGTACGAGCATCATTTAGGGTCACTATACAGTATATTTACCCCTCGTTGACATTTCCAACCCTCGAATTTACATACTTTCAAGGTTTGTTAACTTTAGTCCTTTATTTAATATTTAATGCCACGTGTAAACTCATGACACGTGTCAACACATTATTGGACACAAAATTTCGAGGTGTTACATCCTCACCCCCTTAAAATAAATCTCGACCCGAGATTTACTGAAATAAATAAGGGTATTTCTCTTTCATCGTGGCTTCAACCTCCCACGTGAATTCGGGACCTCTACGGGCATCCCATTTGACCTTAACAATAGGTACATGCTTCCTACGAAGGTTCTTTACCTGTCGATCTTCAATCGACAAAGGTTTTTCCACAAATTTCAAGCTCTCATCTATATGCACATCTGTATGTGGTATCACCAATGATTCATCAGCGAGGCACTTCTTTAGATTGCAGATGTGGAACACATTGTGAATTCCATTGAGCTCCTCCGGTAAGTTTAACTTATAGGCAACTGACCCGACACGTTCGATAACCTCGAAAGGTCCTATGTATCTCGGGCTTAGTTTGCCTTTCTTACCGAAACGCATCACCCCCTTCCAGGGTGATACTTTAAGTAACACTTTTTCACCTACTTCGAAGTGAAAATCCTTACGCTTTGGATCCGCGTAACTCTTCTGCCTATCTCGGGCAGCTTTGAGACGGTCTCGAATCTGGACAATCTTGTCCGTTGTCTCGAAGACTAGCTCTGGTCCTGATAATTGGACATCTCCAACTTCCGCCCAACAAACAGGCGATCTACACTTTCTACCGTATAATGCCTCGAAGGGCGCAACCTTAATGCTAGTATGGTAGCTATTGTTGTAGGAGAATTCGATTAATGGTAGGTTCTTATCCCAACTCCCACCCAAATCGATAGCACATGCACGTAGCATGTCTTCCAACGTTTGAATAGTACGCTCACTCTGACTGTCTGTCTGAGGATGGTAAGCCGTACTAAAATTCAAACGTGTACCCAAAGATTGCTGGAAGCTTTTCCAGAAATGAGACGTGTATCTAGTATCTCTGTCGGAGATAATAGACACAGGTATGCCATGTAAGGCTACAATCTTATCAACGTATAACTGGGCTAACATGTCGGAGCTATAAGTCTCCTTGATGGGTAAGAAATGAGCTGACTTAGTCAGTCTATCGACTATAACCCATATTGTGTCATTTCCTTTCCTTGTCTTGGGTAACTTGGTAATAAAATCCATAGTTACACATTCCCACTTCCATTCGGGGAGTTCAGGCTGTTGTAGCAAGCCTGACGGCTTTTGATGCTCAGCTTTGACTTGAGCACAAGTCAAGCATTTGGCTACATAAGCGGCTACAGACTTTTTCAAGCCTATCCACCAATAATTTGCCTTTAGATCCTGATACATCTTATCAGCCCCAGGATGAACAGAATATTTGGAACTATGGGCTTCCTGGACAATGACATCTTGAAGTCCTCCGTAAATTGGAACCCATATTCGTCCATTTAATCGTAAAATTCCGTCCTTGCTAAGAGTTAACTGCTCCTCGGTTACTCCCAGCTTTTCTTTAGGATAGTTAGCTTCCAACACAGCTTCCCTCTGTGCAGCTAACACCCTTTCAATCAAATTATTCTTCACTTCAATGCTCTTGGCATTAATTTGGATGGGTTTCACCCTTTCCTTTCTACTTAGGGCATCAGCGACTACATTCGCCTTGCCGGGATGATATCTGATTTCACAATCATAATCATTTAAAGTCTCCATCCAACGGCGTTGCCTCATTGACGTGATGTCGTGGGTCACGCAAATTTAATCCCCAAACAACTGTAGTTAGTGGTAGTAGGGTATCGAACTCAGGGAGTATGTGGAAGATGTGTCGATTATATAGCTTCGTACTTAAACTAATATTAAACTAAATGGCAGAAAATTAAAATTCAAGATTGTGGATTGTTGTTTTAGAAAACTAAATTAAGAACTAATTCAAATCAAAGTTGGTTGTAAACAATTAGGAGAGAACAATGATCACCCTAGGTTTCAGTTTCTTTAAACAGTTGTGTGCAATTTCACTAGAAAGAGTTACATAGACATAACTCGTGTATACGTGATTGAAGTGATAAAAGGGAACAAAGTACTCGGATTAGATAACGCGAGGTTGTTTCCGGATGACCTATTAACCAATAACCAACCCTAACCCTTCCCGTGATATCTCGGTTGCCAACGGCACCAAGAACGTACGATTAAGACTAGAAATTGTAATATGGATTAACACACTACAAACAATCAAACATACACCATGACATTCAAGCAACGCAAGATATCATTCTAGAAATGCAGAAATTAAACACACAAAAGTTTCAGAAACATTCACCTAGGATGATCACCGAAGAGTTTAGCCGGACATGGCTCGGTGAATCATCATCAACATCAAACTATTGTTCATACGAATCAAAAGCACAAACCGAATGATTGAAATTGTTCACAAAACAAGCCACAAGCCAAAATTCGTCCCCAAGGTGTCCAAGAACCGTCCAATGATGAGATAAGATCAAAAGACACCCATAAACCGAATACATAATGGCAGTTACGTTTTTGGAATCGCAGTTCCACCGTAAATTACGGCTCCACCGTAATTTACGGTGGACATCATTTCTTTACGGTATTGAGAGCCTGTGTTACGGTGCAGAAAATTGCCAATTCCAGGTCTACCGTAAATTACGGTAGAACCGTAATTTACGGTGGTCAGCAACTTTGTCTCCTTTGTTGTTTCTTTTGTTCTCCTCTCGACCCGTTCTCCACCAAAGCCTCCAACACTGCCTTTTATCCATCTTTTAGCTCCTAAATCGTACCTGAAACATAAGCATCGTAGTTATCTAATTCAAGATAATTACACGGCTAATTGGAGGATTATTTCATCTTTTAACATGCTTAAGGGTTGTCCAAAGGACCACCCGTCACATCCCCACACTTAACCGTTGCTTGTCCCAAGCAACTCATCAACATGATTTCAAAACAAGTGATCAAACCAAACCAAACAAAGCATGCAATTTCTTTACCAACCCCTTTTTAACACCCAAACAATGCACCCCTCTCAAATTCTCTCCTCTCGGCTACAAGTGAAAACTAGCAAAGATAAGCTAGACACACACTAGGCAAACGGGTGGTTGCACAATCATAAGCTTGTACCTGAATCGATCATTCTCCTAAAATGGGTCAAACATGAACGCAAATCAAAGGGACTTCAAGGTTGTAACGTGGCTAGGTGTATAGGGTAGGAAATGGAATATATATGAGTAACGAAAATTCGACCCGGTCTTTTTATTACAAACACAAAAACCAACTAACAAATATGCACTACTATATACAAGACAATGAACTCTTTCTCCTTTTTTTTCCTCATTGCTTTTCCTCTTTTTTTTTTTTTTTCTTTTTCTTCTTTTTTTTTATTTTTTATTTTTTTTAATTTTTTTTATATATACATGCGATAACACATTAACCAAAACTACCTCAAACTCACAAAACTACTAATTCTATCACTAATACTATAAGACCGGGTCAAATTTGGGTAGATTTTCAAGTAAGTAGCTAGGGGAAACAAATGATAAGCTTTAAAGGCACAAAATGGGCAACTAAATGACCAAACCCCCGCCCCTCTCACTACCATGCTCATATATATAACTTATGAGGTCCAACCCCCCAAATCCCACACTCGCTCACACCAACAACGAGGCTACCTAATGCCCTTATCCTTTCTACATTCATGTTTAACTAAGGATTCAAATCGCATTCAAGCACAAGTTCTAACGCACCCCCACGCGTAACCACTCTCGTCAAAGATTATTTATGTACACGTGTGGCTACAACTCTCTCCAAGAATGAAAAAGGTGTCAAGGGTTGCCGGTGCATCAACTTGGGGTTAAATTAGGGCGTCAAGATTTCACATTATTTTGCTTGGCTTAAAATTTTTCAAAAATCTTCAAAAAATTCCCCCCATCCCCACACTTGGGATACATTGACCCCAATGTATGGCTTTGGGAGGCTTTGATCACTAACCCACTCAACATCCACAAAAGCTTCTTTTCTCAAACCCCAAATTTCTTTTTGTATTTTTTTATTTTATATTTTTTTTATATGTTTTTCTTTTTTAAACACGACACCACCAACCAACACCAACCCTACAATCAACCATACGATCAAACACCACCCATCCTCCCAACCATAACTAACATAAAATCAACAAATATGTACAAACTATACACAAGAGAGAATACCACCTGATCAATAGTAGCGCGGTCCTGGAGGCCCAAAGATGGATGACATCATATCATTCCACTCTCCAAACCCGAATGCGCCGCTACTGCTTCCCTCTTGTTGTTGTGGTCCCTCCTGTCGCCTTGGGTCAAGCCACTGAGAATGGTGGAGTGGTGGGGTCGGATATGAAATACTACCATCATAAGGTGGCAGTGAGGCATAATCCACGTGTTGTGGATCCTCAACCACCGGCCTTCCGGCATGCCAATCCGCATGCATCCGCCTCATTTGATCATCATGATATCTGTTATTAGCATCCACCTCTCGAGAGTATGCGTGGGTACGGTTCCATGACTCATTGCGATCGAAGCTATGTTTTAACGACCGCTCTATGCTTGCACTATTCCTCGTGTTTTGATCATACAACGTCCTCTCCGGCCCCGACCAAGTATCAAAAATGGACGCCGGAGGGCGTTGGCTCGTCCGTATAGTCCTCGTCCCCACTAGGAACCAACTCTTCATCGCTTTCCGGCTCATCCGGCTCTCCCGGTAACAACTCCCTTGCACCCAATTTCAATGCCCTCCACCGTTGACCCTCTGATTTCAACTTGTGATAACGTTCAGACTGAGTATATGTCCAAACGTTTCCCAACCTATCCAAAGTAAAAGGCTGGTGCCTTTTCGTCAAACCTCGGTCTTCGGATGTGAGTGCCTTCTGCTGTTTCATCAAACCCGTTATGATGCGACAGTACGGGACGATGTCTCTTCTGTATTTGTTCCGGCATATCCACAAATGGTGCATAATCAGGTAGCGTATTGGAAAGCGTGGGGACCCATGCATCAATGAATACAGAACAGGTATCTCTGGAAACCTCACCTGTTCTTTATCGCCTCTTCTTGGAATGACATTAAACAGGCAGATTGTATGCAACAGTTTGGCTTCTATCTTCAAATTCTTTCGGTATAACACACCACTGTACCTACCGGGCAAAAACAAATCCGCTAACATGTCGTTCCATCTCACATGCTTCTCTGGTTTGAGCAATAAATCATCAAGCGTGGGAATCATGTACTCCTTAGCCGGGAGACTGTCATACTTTCCCAGCTTCTTCAACGTGTCGAATGACATCTCAACTGGCACCCCATGTACCATCCCGATCAACTTCATTTGTGATGGCTTGTTGAAGTTGTGACATTTAAGTGTTGCCATCCACTCCTGAATCTCAGTCATAAACAGATTGCTCTTATCTTTGTCAAAACACTTGAGCGCTCCTTCCCAACCCAAAGCACGAAACTTAGCAAACACCCCGAACTGGCCAAACTGGGGTTCGTCAACCTCTTTCTCACAAATAAATGCGGCAGCCTTGTTTTTCAATTTGTTCATACAATCGTTGTAAAGTGTTGGCTGCCAAATTTCAGTTTGATCATCCAACGACCCCGAATTCCACACTGGCTTATCACTTGGGTCTAACTCCATCTCTTCTTCTTCGCCTTCACTTTCGCTTTCACTAACCCTACCCATATATTGCCTCTTCTTTGATGGTTGCTCCTTTTGCTTGCCCTTGCCTTTTGATGAAGATGAACTCGAACCCGCTTTTTCCTTGGTCCTTGCCATTTCCTACACACATGAGGCAAGCAACAAAAACAAACACCAAATTAAACACTCTCTTCAAAATCCTCCCCACACTTGCTTGTTGTCATGGTTGTAGATGTTAATGAACCTAAAGTGTATCAAGAATTTTTCAAAAATTGGGCATGGTGTCTCTACAATGTAGAGCATCCCAAAAGTTCACTACTTTAACAACAATGCCTACATATACAACCATCAACCATGTTCAATAAACCATTCCATTATAATATCTCAACAACAAGCAAGTGGGCAAGAACACATAATCTAAATCACCTTGTTTTTCACAATGTATCACCATAATATAGCAAAGTAAGTGTTCATACCTAGTTTCAAGATGGAAGAGTGCTTGTGAAACCCAAAAATCCCAAAACCCCCAAATTATCTCAAACTAGGGTTTCAAACTTCGACCCCAAAATTGCGTTTTCTCTGAAATCTCACCTCACAATCACAAAGCTTGTGAAAAATTAGTCAATTTAGACCAAGATTCCACTTGATTTGGACAGGAATTGAAGGTTTTATGAGAGATGGAAGGTAGAAGAAACAATGGAGGTTGTGGGTTCTTAGAGAAGAAGATGATGGTGGAAAAGTGAAAAGATGAATGGGTGGATAGGGTTTATTCTCGTGGCCAGACTTTGTTTGTATTAGATTTTATTATTATTTTTTTTTTATATATACATGAGGACCCCAACCGACGGAGAGAAAATTTTCGCGTACCGTAATTTACGGTCTCACCGTAAATTACGGTGAGACCTGAATGTCAAAACTTGTACCGTAAGTCAGTAGAGATCTACCGTAAAGCCCCAACATTTTCATCCACCACCGTAAATTACGGTATTACCGTAATTTACGGTAAACGCTGAATATCAATTCCTTGCCGTAACTCAGGAGGTTTATACCGTAAAACCCACAGATTTTTAACACTCACCGTAAATTACGGCTGCACCGTAATTTACGGTGCTCGCTGGGCATCCACATTTTGACAAAAATTGAGATTTATGTGACAAATTTTTTTAGATTTTTAAGTTTTTCGATTTTTGTTTTTTTTTTATTTTTATGTTTTTTAATTTTTTCAAAAACTTGTAAAAATTACCCTACCCCCTCAAAAATCTCGTGTTGTCCTCAACACAATGTAAGAGCAATTCGCGACCCGAACATCCCCACACTTGTTTCGAACACGGACTTCGAGAAACTATGGCAATTGTGCAAATATACAAAACAAGACAAAACAAAACTACTATGTACACTACCACCAAACCTGGGCCTCTTATGGTTGTTCCTCCTCGACCGGGCGTAAGATGTAGCCCGCTTTGTCAAGCTCCAAGTTGTTGATGTCATTTCCTTCCAAGTACGGCTTCAAGCGATGACCGTTCACCGTTTGTTGTTTCAACGTTTGCTCATCTTGGATGTCCACATCACCAAATCGCCCAACTCTTCGAATAACATACGGACCCATCCATTTGCTTTTAAGCTTGCCCGCGAACATTTTCAATCGTGAGTTGTACAACCAAACCTTCTGACCCACTTCGAACGTTTTCTTGCGCAACTTCGCATCATGTACTTTCTTTAGCTTATCCTTATAAGCCGATGCACATTCGTACGCCTCATCTCGAATCTCTTCTATCTCACTTAATTGTAACTTTCTCAACTTACCCGCCTCATCGTAATCCGTGTTGACTGTCTTGATCGCCCAATGCGCCCGATGCGCCAACTCCATCGGCAAGTGACAACCCTTACCATACACCATCCGATAAGGTGTTGTGCCAATCGGAGTCTTGTAGGCCGTACGGTACGCCCACAAAGCATCATCCAACTTGCTCGACCAATCCTTTCTATCCGTTCTTACCGTTTTCATGAGGATCTCCTTGATTTGACGGTTGGACACTTCGACTTGTCCACTCGTTTGCGGATGGTAAGGGGTGGCGACTCGGTGGTTCACGCTATACCTCTTCAATAATTTTCCGAAGTTAAAGTTCTTGAAGTGTGAACCACCATCGCTTATAATAACACGCGGGATTCCAAAGCGAGAGAAGATGTTGGATTGAACAAATTTACAAACAACCGAATGGTCGTTTGTTCGTGTTGCAATAGCCTCAATCCACTTCGAGACATAATCCACTGCCACAAGAATATAAAGGAAGCCATTCGAATTCGGAAACGGACCCATAAAATCTATTCCCCATACATCAAATATCTCTACAACCAAGATTGGTTGTAGTGGCATCTCATCCCTCTTCGATATGCTACCCATCTTTTGGCAATTTACACAATTCCGGGCGAACTCAATTGCATCCTTGAAAATAGTGGGCCAATAAAACCCACAAGATAGTACTCGATAGCCAGTTTTATGCCCGCTAAAGTGACCCCCGCAAGCGGACGAATGGGCATGCGTTAAAATTTCCAACACTTCCGTCTCGGGCACACACCTCCGAATAACTTGATCCGGTCCGATCTTGAAAAGATCCGGCTCATCCCAAATGTATTGCCTCACTTGGACCATGAATTGTTGTCGACGCTTTTTGGTCCAATGAGTTGGAATGGCACCCGTGGCTAAATAGTTGACATAATGAGCGTACCACGGCGCAACGAAAGTGGACACGGCTAACAACTGTTCATCGGGGAAACTTTCATTAATCTCGGTTGCATCATCGGTCCCTTCCACCGGTATCCGAGACAAATGATCCGCTACTACATTCTCACTTCCCTTCTTGTCTCGGATCTCTAAATCGAACTCTTGTAATAACAAGACCCACCGAATCAAACGCGGCTTCGCATCCTTTTTCTCCATTAAATACCGAACCGCACTATGATCCGAATAAACCACTACCTTGCTTCCCCAAATATACGAGCGAAACTTATCCAAAGCATACACCACCGCTAGTAATTCCTTCTCGGTTGTGGTGTAGTTAAGTTGCGCTTCGGATAAAGTTTTGCTTGCATAACAAATAACCACCGGCTTCTTGTCAACCCGTTGACCCAAAACTGCACGAATAGTGGTATCGCTTGCATCACACATTATCTCGAACGGCTTTGACCAATCGGGTGGTTGCAAGATAGGCGCCTTGACCAAGTGTTCCTTCAAAACAGTGAAAGCTTGCATACACTCGTTAGTAAAATCAAACGGGACATCTTTTAATAACAAATTGCATAAGGGTTTGGTGATAACACTAAAACCCTTAATGAAGCGTCGATAAAAACCCGCGTGTCCCAAGAATGACCGTACACCCTTAACATTTTTAGGAGGTGGCAAAGATGATATTACCCGTATCTTTGCCTTATCCACCTCCATCCCTCTTTCCGAAATCACATGTCCCAACACAATGCCCTCTTGCACCATGAAATGACTCTTCTCCCAACTTAGCACTAAATTTTTCTCAACGCACCTTTTCAAAACCTTTTGCAATTCGTTGAGACAAGCATCAAAAGTAGTGCCAAAAATGGAGAAGTCATCCATGAATACTTCGAGCGACTCTCCAACCATGTCCGAGAAAATACTCATCATACATCGTTGAAAAGTTGCCGGAGCATTACACAAACCAAATGGCATTCGCCTAAAGGCAAAGGTGCCATATGGACATGTGAAAGTGGTCTTGTGTTGGTCATCCGGGTGTATGGCAATTTGATTATAACCCGAATACCCATCTAAGAAGCAATAATATTTTTGACCCGACAATTTTTCAATAATTTGGTCAATAAAAGGTAGCGGGAAATGGTCCTTAGAAGTGGCGGCATTCAATTTCCGGTAGTCAATACACACCCGCCACCCGGTAACCGGTCGGGTGGCAATTTGTTCACCACTTTCATCCTTGACTACTTGAATGCCGGCCTTCTTAGGCACAACTTGGGTGGGACTCACCCAAGCACTATCCGAAATCGGATAGATGATTCCCGCATCCAACCATTTAATTACCTCTTTTTTTACTACCTCCCTTAGGTTCGGGTTCAACCGCCTTTGAGCTTCTCGTGTCGGCTTGGCATCTTCGGTTGTGATAATTTTATGCATGACGATGGATGGACTAATTCCTTTGAGGTCGGCAATCGTCCATCCAATAGCACCCTTGTTCGCTCTTAACACCTCCATCAATGCTTGCTCTTGTGCCAATTCCAAATTAGAGGCAATAATGACCGGTAAAGTGTCATTATCCCCTAAAAATACGTACTTCAAATGGCTAGGCAAGTCCTTGAGCTCCAACTTTGGTGGTTCCTCCAACGATGGTTTTGTACCCGAATCGATTTCCACCGGTAGACCCTCGAAT
Organism: Helianthus annuus; assembly: GCF_002127325.2. Lineage (NCBI taxonomy): Eukaryota > Viridiplantae > Streptophyta > Magnoliopsida > Asterales > Asteraceae > Helianthus > Helianthus annuus. Next base: position 96,463,558 of record NC_035439.2, on the reverse strand, counting down.
TGGTGGGTCCATGGTGGTCTACCTTCTTTCATCGCCATAACATCTTGTGCTTCCTCTTCAACCCGTAGTGCATAAGCATGTACCTGTTCAGAAAAGTCACACAGGCAAATATCCAAGCCATCCTCCTCATACTCATGCGGGTTGCATCCATCTACTATGTCTGCCATGAAACACTCATCAACACCGTTAGCATTAGAATTGTTAGTAAAAACATTCAAACGCATTTTTCTGTTTCCAAATGCCATATCAACTGTACCAAATCTACAATCGATAATAGCATGTGCGGTGCTTAAAAATGGCCGACCCAAAATTATGTTTTGTTGTTGTTTAGGGTCCGCCGATGAGTAATCCAACACTAAGAAATCCACCGGGTAATAAAACTCATCAATTTTTACAATAACATTTTGAACCATACCCCGAGGCAACTTATGAGACAAATCGGCCAAAACAACCGTCGTCTCCAGTCTTGCTAATGGACCAAAGTCATATTGGTCGTATAAGCCCCCCGGTAAAATGCTAACTCCGGCTCCGAGATCTAGCAACGCCTTAGGCATTTGAAAATTACCAACTTGTACATTAATCAATGGCGTGCCCGGATCTTGGAGCTTAGGAGGAAGCTCCCCATTCAACACCGCACTCACTTGCCCGGTTAAATCCACCCGCTTAGGCACTTTTTTCTTGTTTTGCCTTTTTTGTGTACATAATTCTTTTAAGAATTTTGCATAAGCGGGGACTTGTTTTATTGCATCAAGGAGTGGGAGATTTATTTTAACTTGTTTGAACATATCCCACATCTCCTCCTTTTGAGGACCTCTTGACACAATAAAATTTTTCTTTCCCGGGTCAAGTAGGGCCGATGGAAATGGAACTTGACTCGGTTCACCCTCGACTTTTTCATTCTTTTCACTTTCACCCAAACCCGGTTTTTTAATAATTGGTTCTTTTGGTTTAACCGGTGAAAGTTCATCATCACTTTCCATTCCCGTGATGTCCTCAACCACCCCCTCGACCAATTCGGGTGACAAATTGGCCTTAAACTCTTTCCCACTTCGTAAAACACTAACATGATTAATATTAACGTTACCTCGTGACGAACCATGTGAAGGGTTTACCTTAGTGTCGCTTGGAAGTTGACCCTTACCTTTCTTTAATTCCGCCACATCGGTTGCTAATTGACCCATTTGGGTTGTTAGTGATTGGATGCTTTTATCACGAACCTCATCTTTTTGCATTCGCACTTCGTCTAGTTGGTTCCGTTTTTGCATCTCCATTTGCATGCTCTTTAGCATCTCCATCACCTCGTTTCCACCCGAAAGCCCCCCTTGTTCTTGACCCGTTTGGTATTGTTTTTGATACCCTTAGTTATTCCCGCCTCGGTACCCACCTTGGTTATTGTAAGATGGCCGTGAACCAAAATTACCTTGGCTACCTTGAAAATTTGGGTTCGCTTGATTTGACGGGTTCCCATATCTAAAGTTCGGGTGATTCCTCAATCCGGGGTGGAAGGTATTAGAATTCATGTTGTTGTAGTTCCTACCACCTCCTCCTTGACCTTGACCTTGAACCGCATGGACTTCCTCGTATTGCCCTTCCAACATCCCTTGGCAGTTTTCAGCCGCATGACCTATTTCATTACACAAAGCACAAACATTATATATTTGGTTAGTGGTTTGAACATTACCATCATCTATGGCGTGCACTTGTGGTCGGTTAGTGGTTGGTCGGGCTCTTCTTGAGGCTTGGGCCTTCCTTTTTGATGTAGTTGCCATGCTTTCCAAAAACTCCCAATCTTCATTCTCATAATTCGTTCCAAACGTCCCTCCGGTGATAGACATTAAATCACGTGCGTCTTCGGCACTCAACCCCTCATGAAAAGCGTTCATCAACTCCCATAACTCAATTCCATGATGAGGGCAGTTTTTAATCATCATGTTAAAACGCTCAAACGCCTCATGAAACATCTCACCGTGTTGTTGTTGAAAGCTTCTCAATCCCTTCCGCGCATCATTGGTCTTTTGGGCGGTGTAGAATTCATCCAAAAAGGTTTGTTGCATCTCCCCCCATGTATATATTGATGCCGAAGGCAAAGTGTAGAACCACTTCTTTGCCTTATCCTCCAAAGAAAACTGAAATAAGACCAACTTGACTTCATCGGCCGAAAAACCTTGACTCCCAAAAGTGTTGCAAATTGAGTCATAGGCCTCTAGATGGAAATACGGCTCCTCCGTTGCTAACCCTTTGTACTTCGGTAAACTTTGCAACGAGTTTGTTCTTACTTCAAAAGTTCTCCCTTGGTTGTTGTGAGGGATAACCACCGGTGAAGGGTTTTGAGTAATGATTGGCCTGAAATGTGCCTCTATTCCCCTTGCTTGTTCCCTAAGATGCCTTCTTGGAACACCCAATCGACCCCTTGGACGAATAGGACCCATTGGTCTTGGTATAGGCCCTTGTGGTACAATTGGTTGTTGGGGCATCGGTGGGTATTGATTCGGCCTTTGAAATTGTGGGTGTACATCTTGTGGCCTAACTTGTTGCAATGGAATGGGTTGTTGGATCGGTGGCCCTTGTGGTCTTGGCCGAATGTGTTGTGGTATAATTTGTTGTTGTGGCATTCCACCAACACTTGCCATTCCTTGAGATTGACTTTGCAAATACCCAAACTCCCCTTTTAATCCCCAAACAACTGTAGTTAGTGGTAGTAGGGTATCGAACTCAGGGAGTATGTGGAAGATGTGTCGATTATATAGCTTCGTACTTAAACTAATATTAAACTAAATGGCAGAAAATTAAAATTCAAGATTGTGGATTGTTGTTTTAGAAAATTAAATTAAGAACTAATTCAAATCAAAGTTGGTTGTAAACAATTAGGAGAGAACAATGATCACCCTAGGTTTCAGTTTCTTTAAACAGTTGTGTGCAATTTCACTAGAAAGAGTTACATAGACATAACTCGTGTATACGTGATTGAAGTGATAAAAGGGAACAAAGTACTCGGATTAGATAACGCGAGGTTGTTTCCCGATGACCTATTAACCAATAACCAACCCTAACCCTTCCCGTGATATCTCGGTTGCCAACGGCACCAAGAACGTACGATTAAGACTAGAAATTGTAATATGGATTAACACACTACAAACAATCAAACATACACCATGACATTCAAGCAACGCAAGATATCATTCTAGAAATGCAGAAATTAAACACACAAAAGTTTCAGAAACATTCACCTAGGATGATCACCGAAGAGTTTAGCCGGACATGGCTCGGTGAATCATCATCAACATCAAACTATTGTTCATACGAATCAAAAGCACAAACCGAATGATTGAAATTGTTCACAAAACAAGCCACAAGCCAAAATTCGTCCCCAAGGTGTCCAAGAACCGTCCAATGATGAGATAAGATCAAAAGGCACCCAAAAACCGAATACATAATGGCAGTTACGTTTTTGGAATCGCAGTTCCACCGTAAATTACGGCTCCACCGTAATTTACGGTGGACATCATTTCTTTACGGTATTGAGAGCCTGTGTTACGGTGCAGAAAATTGCCAATTCCAGGTCTACCGTAAATTACGGTAGAACCGTAATTTACGGTGGTCAGCAACTTTGTCTCCTTTGTTGTTTCTTTTGTTCTCCTCTCGACCCGTTCTCCACCAAAGCCTCCAACACTGCCTTTTATCCATCTTTTAGCTCCTAAATCGTACCTGAAACATAAGCATCGTAGTTATCTAATTCAAGATAATTACACGGCTAATTGGAGGATTATTTCATCTTTTAACATGCTTAAGGGTTGTCCAAAGGACCACCCGTCACTCATGTTTAGCTCCTTCTGATTAAACAAATGTTGAAGGCTCTTGTGATCCGAATAGATCACAAACTTGATACCATATAGATAATGCCTCCACAGTTTTAGTGCGAACACAACGGCACCCAGCTCCAGGTCATGGGTGGTGTAATTCTTCTCGTGCACCTTTAACTGTCTCGAAGCATAGGCAATAACCTTGCCTTTCTGCATGAGCACACATCCCATGCCAGTGTGTGATGCGTCGCAGTAAACTACGAACTCTTCGGTACCTTCAGGTAGTGTCAGCACAGGAGCGTTGCTCAACTTTTGCTTCAGAATATCAAAGGACTCTTGCTGCTTAGGGCCCCAAACGAACTTTACTTTCTTCTTGGTTAAAGAAGTTAAGGACGCAGCAATCCTTGAAAAATTTTCAATGAAACGCCTATAATATCCTGCTAACCCCAGGAAACTACGAATCTCTGTAGGCGTCTTTGGCTCTTGCCAATTCATGACAGCTTCTACTTTAGCGGGATCCACTTGGATACCACGCTCGCTGACAACATGTCCTAGAAATTGGACTTCTCGAAGCCAGAATTCGCACTTAGAGAATTTGGCATAGAGTTTCTCCTTATGCAGGAGTTTGAGAATACAACGAAGGTGTTTCTCATGGTCAGCTTGGTTCTTAGAGTAGATAAGAATATCATCGATGAAAACGATGACGAATTTGTCTAAGTATGGCTTGCAAACGCGATTCATGAGATCCATGAACGCAGCCGGTGCATTTGTGAGCCTAAAAGGCATCACTAGGAACTCGTAGTGACCGTAACGAGTCCTAAATGCGGTTTTATGTATGTCTTCATCTCTGACTTTCAGTTGATGGTAGCCTGACCTCAAGTCAATCTTCGAGAAATAACCTGCCCCTTGTAACTGATCGAACAAATCGTCGATCCTCGGCAAGGGATATCTATTCTTTATCGTGACCTTATTAAGATCGCGATAATCGATGCACAGATGCATCGATCCGTCCTTCTTCTTGACAAACAGAACAGGTGCTCCCCAGGGAGACGAACTAGGTTTGATGAAGCCTTTAGCTAGCAGTTCATCCAGCTGGGTCCTCAACTCCTTCATTTCGGTTGGTGCTAACCTGTAAGGTGCTCTGGCAACAGGTGCTGTTCCAGGGATGATATCGATCCTGAATTCCACTTGCCTATCTGGTGGCAAACCAGGTAGATCTTCAGGGAAAACTTCTGGATAATCCGAAATGACGGGAATGTCTTCTATCTTCGGTTTGGGCTCTTCAATAATCACCTGTGCCATGTAGATGACACAACCCTTCTTTAGACATTTTGAAGCCTTACGCATAGTCACTTGCTCAGGCAATCCATACTGGGTATCTCCCCGAATGGTAAGCGATTCACCAGACGGAGTTCTTATCACCACTTGCTTCCTGTTACAGACGATTTGGGCCTGGTTGTGAGATAACCAGTCCATACCCAATATTAGGTCCAAACCGGCCAATTTAAAGGGAAGTAGAGATAGAGGAAAGGAGTGGTTCTTAATGGATATCACACATCCATCTAACACAGTGGAGACGGTTTCTATGGTGCCATCTGCTAGCTCTACCTCATAATTCACATTTAAGGTTTTGACAGGCATATTCAGCAGTTTGCAAAATTTATGATCTACGAAAGACTTATCAGCGCCCGAATCAAAAAGTACTCTTGCAAAGATATTATTTACGAGGAAAGTACCTGTGATCACGTTATCGTCTAGCACTGCTTCTTTCGCCTCCATCCTGAAGACTCTTGCATTGGTCTTCTTGGCCTCTTCCGACTTCTTGGCGTATTTAGGGCAGTTGGTTTTAATGTGCCCCATCTCGTTGCAACTGAAGCAAGTTGCATCCTTTATCTTTTTGCAATCCATGGTCTTGTGGTCCTTGGACTTGCATAACCCGCAAGCAAAAGACTTCGACTGAGTCTGCGAGTTTGATTCGAGTCTATACTTTCCAAAGTGATGTCTCTTGCAATTCTTGCACTTGGGCTTCTCACCAGACTGTTGCCCATCCTTCCTTGACTCAGACCCTCTCTTGTTGTCACCGTTTCCACGGTGTTTCTTGCTCGACCTCCGTGAGTTATCATCTTCACGCTTTCTCTTCTCAGCCTCTTTAGCGATCTTTGTCGGACCGCACCAAGAGTAAGGGACAAAGATATGTCGGCTACAGATCTAAAGGTCACTGGCCGAGAGGCCTTTACACTTGCCTTTATCTCGGGGGCTAAACCACTGATAAAACGAGCTATTCTCTTTGGCTCCGGGGTTACAAGATACGGAACCAACCGGGACATTGTGTTGAAGCTCGTGAGGTAAGCTTGACATTCGAGGTTCATCATAACCAACGATAGAAAATCAGTCTCTATCTTTTCAACCTCATGTTGAGGGCAGTAATTCTCCTTGATGAGAGAAATGAATTCCTCCCATGTCATGCTGTATAGAACAGCCTTTCCCGAGGCCTGAACCAAAGACCTCCACCAAGCCAGGGCCTCGCCCTTGAATGATTGTGAAACAAACTTTACCACATCTTTCTCTGCGCACCCACTGATGTCCACCACGGTGTCCACCTCGTCTAGCCACGTCATACAATCGACCGCGCCTTTCTCCCCAGTGAAGTCTCGGGGTTTACAAGATACAAAATACTTGTAGGTACAGCCCCTGGCGCGAGACGCATCAGTATACACTCTTTCTGGACGGGCACTGTTTTCATTGGATGAGTGATTATCATCGTCCTTTTTGGGCTTAGACGGGGGTTTGCTATGAGATTTTGAGTGGGTTTTCGGCTTTGAGTGTGGTTTAGATATGGTTCTACTCCGGGATTCAGTATATTCTTCGTATTGTCGATCCAGGGCTGCCTTAACAGCATTGTCGACAAGAGCTTTTAATTCAGCGCCCGTCAAATGAACCTGGGCGTTATCGTATTCGTCTTCTTTCGAATGACTATTCTCCCCACTTGGATCAGCCATGGTAACTTGAATTTGCTACAGAAGATAACGAAAAATTTTATTTAGGAGTTTATTATGGAATTGTCTTTTATGGCAATTCATTAACCATGGTAAACAGAGACCATATCTGGTTAATTTGTTACTCACTTTTATTTAGGATTTGAACATAATTTATCCTAATTACAAACAATATTGTTAGTGGCATAAAAGCCTAGTCACGAGGACGTTTTTATAATATTAGCCGGGATTTCAGAGAATCCAGGCATGAAGGTTTGAACCGTAGTCCTTTTACCTTTTCTGTCAGGGAGTCATAGACTACCACTGCCTTTTGTCTTATATGACAATAATTATGGCCCGTAGGCACTACATCACTAATGGATGTTTTATAAGCTGGCCCGTAGGCACTACATCGCTAATGGATGTTTTAATAATTGATCATCTTTATTGACGATTTAACCCATGATTTATGAATCATTAATTTGGGCTTTGGAATCCTTAAAAGGATTCTTATATAAGAATGACGCGTGCGATTTTGACGAATCACATCTGCCATGAACGTTAACATGTCTACAGAGGTTAACAGGAAGTCTGAATCTTTTAATCAGGTCGTACCATCTTGGCCGGGTCTTATAAAGACATCTGGCTAGGTTTCACTCTTAAGATTCTTTATTTAGGTAGATTTAAATTTAAAAGGAATGATTTTTGATTTATTTCATATATAATAACAAAATTGAAATTCATAACATAACATTCCATAAATTTCAAATATGATTACACGCTGCCCTAAACGGGACCTTTTTAAATAAATAAATACCTACGCAGAGGTTATAGAAAAACAAGTCCACGCAGGGACCAATACAAGACAGATGTCCGTGCAGGGACTAAAAGATAAGTCCACGTAGGGACTGAAATACGACAAATGTCCACGCAGGGACTAAACAGCAAATACGACAATACATAAGGAGACTAATGATCTCGTTTCTTCCTCCCTTTTAGCAGGTTTGCTAGGCCCTTTAGAAATCCACGATTACTCTTTCGTTCTTGTTCGAAGTCTCGTTCCACACGGTTTAAACGGTGAAGTATTTCTTCTTGCTCCGGTGGAGAAAACGTGGCTGCTGCGGCGGTTGCTGAACCGGAGGTCTAGGAGGTATTGGATATCCATGAGCTGAGTAATCTGGTCTCCAAGAGGTTCCATGGAGGGCATTGTAATTTGCCGCTACCACGTATGGATCGGCATCATAGTTATAGTTGTAGTGCGTGTGAGTCGGCTGCTCAAACAGATTGTACGCGGTGGAACCGCCGTATGCTGGTATCGGATTGTCATATCCGAAAGGTGGCGGAGGTGGTGCAACTGGTGCAGAATTCACCTCTGTAGGGTGACCAGAAGGTTCCCCTAATTGTGGTTCTTCTTCAGGCACTGACAGAAAGTGACTCGCACTCGAGTGGCGAGGGGTGCTGAAATGGAATTCCCCTCCTCGGGTGGACATCCATGCTGTTGGACCGTTCTATGACCCGAAAAGTCAGTCGAAGTAGTTCATCTTCACATACGAAGGCGGAATCAACGTAAGTAAAGTAACAACAGCTAATCCTTTCAATTCCTTGTGTTTGTATTGCTTTCTGATAAAATTTCAGCAGAGTTTCGGCACCTCAGCACATACATACACTATTACAAATGAAGAACCGTTCCACCCTATTTATAGTTATCATGGGTCGCTTATGTGACAGTCCAATAAGCGATCCAGCACCAGTCACATAAGCGATCCTACTCTAATGTCCTAAAAGCGATTCTAGTCTAACCTAGTGACACAAAAGCGGTTCATTATACATCAATGACAAATAAGCGATCCTAAGTCTATATTACTCAATATTTACACTTTGACCCCTTTAGACCAATCTTGACTTCAGACTTTCTTGTAGACGCAGTCAACAGACATTCCGTGCATCAACAGACTCCCCCTTGGATGTTGACGTAGTCTTTTTAGCATCTTCAGATCCGTAGTCTTTAGTGTTAGTCTTTTTTACCAACTCTGTCTATCTTTAAGCATTCTTCTCAGGTTCTCAGACTGACTTCTAGCTTTATCTACCAACTTCCCAATAGCTGTTAAGCCAAACTCCCCCTCTCACTGACTCCCCCTCTCATTATGCTGGAATCTTGAGATATCTGGATCAAGCTTTTGCAATTTGCCTTCGTTGGGAAATATCGTCCAAACCTGTTACTCAACCGATAACATTACATTCTGTCTTATCAAACAATAAACACAACTTCAATCAGTTTTAAAAAATCCACTCAAGTTTTCAAGTTCAAATTAATGACCCTGAATACTTGATTAATCTACCAAGTCCAATTTAATGACCCTGGTTGATCTTGTGACGAAACAAACTGATTTAGTAAAACAATTTTCCAATCTTCTGAAAAATAACAAGTATCAACTTAATGAACTTGTTTGAAACTTTTGAAAACAAACATTTTCCAACAATGTAAGCTCTCCTCGATCTTCAGCTCAGAATCTCCTGCATCTGCTTCATTTTGCTAGAATCCGACAATCAACTTTCCACTCTGGTTTGTCTAAAAATAAAACAGAAATAAAATCTTTTTGGATTTTAGGCTGATCTAAACTAAGAAATGAAATAACAGAAAACTTAAATTGCAGAAAACAAACTATATACAAAATTTGTTTTTGGCGAGCGTGTCAGGGAATCATATCAGCTTTTCAGACAGATTACAAGTACCGTTAAGCTATATTACATATTCAGATTTAAACAATTCACCTCGATTGTCGATATACTGATCCATCTTAAATTTTCATACAAACTTCAATCTATTCAGGATACTGTTTAAGTGTTTTAAGAACATAGATCGATTCATGTGTCCCACCTCTTGAATATACTCCCGTATCCAGAATCCCAATATTCAGTCTTACAGGCAAAGATACTACAATGATGTCTGTACATAAATTAGGGTATGCGAGAACTGATGGATCTCAGGTCAGAACTACCGTTCAGCAGAGAGATATCAGCTTCGACTTTGCAATGTGTTCCCTTTAGAGAATCTTTTAGCTACAACAACTGATTATCAATTTTATTGTCTAATCAGCTGAGGGCTATAATGCTATATTTCAAGCATTTTGGTGAAAGTATTAGCCAGGGACTAGGTCAGAACCACCGTTCAGCAGAAGTCCCGGAATAATACCCCAGACATCATAGAATATAACCACCTAGTATATCAGAATACGAGACCTTTCAAACAAGATTTCAGGGGTTACCTATATATCCAAGTAGTGTTCCCCACGAATTTCACCAGTTTGAAATTTTAGGTTTATATCCCGAATAAATCTACTAAATGTACGAAAACCTATCAACACATCATCAGTGAGACTGTTTAACTCATTTAATCTTTCCAAATCTTTAGCATACTGTAATTGTCTAGCTGATGTACTATCATTTTCCCTATATACACAAGCTCTTTTTTTCAATTTTATCATGTTTTTGGATTTTTGCATTTTTTTACTGTTTTTGTATTTTTCTGAAAATAAAATATGTACAACTATCTATCTCCCCCTAAATGCCAAAACACGTAAAAAATCGACAAACCATCGCAGATTGTTTCTCATCTTCATCCGCAACAGCACTCTCATCAACGCTCACAACCCCATCCGACACCGAAAGCAATTTCATACCATTAAGTTTTAACAAATATTGAAATCGATTTTTATCAAAAGCTTTGGTATGCAAATCAGCTTTTTGTTCGTCAGTGTGGATTTTCTCAATTCGTATCAACTTTTTCTCGAAGCAATCGCGAATAAAGTGATGACGAATCTCAATATGTTTAGTTTTAGCGTGATGTACTGGATTTTTAGTTATATTAATTGCTGCCTCATTATCAACAAACAGAGGTGTGTTAAGAAACTGCAAACCGTAGTCGCGCATCTGTTGCTGTATCCACAGGATCTGAGAGCAGCAACTGCTAGCAGACACATACTCTGCTTCACATGTAGATAGCGCCACAGATGTTTGTTTCTTACACTGCCAAGTAACCAATCTCGAACCAAAGAACTGGCATCCTGCAGTTGTTGATTTCGCATTAACTTTGCAGCATCCGAAATCTGAATCGGAAAACCCTTCGAGTGTAAAATCGCCTTTGCGAGGATACCACAACCCCAATGTGGTTGTGCCTTTCAAATAACGTAAAATCCTCTTCACAATAATCATGTGCGATTCTCTCGGGTTAGACTGAAATCTTGCTGCGAGGCACGTTGGGTACATGATGTCAGGACGTGAAGCAGTTAGGTACATCAAAGAACCTATCATGGATCGATAAAGTGTCTCATCAACCCTGTCTCCGGTGAGATCTGGGTGAATACCATGATTTGTCGCAAGTGGGGTAGCAGCTGGAGTAGAACTTGACATTCCAAATTTCTCCAGAATATCATGCACGTACTTCGTTTGATGAATGAAAATCCCTTCAGGAGGCTGACCAACATAAACCTCCTCTTTGACCTTCCCATAAAGAAACGCTGATTTAACATCTAACTGAAATACTTTGAAATTCTTCCAAGACGCAAATGCTAGGAAAATTCTGATAGCCTCTAGTCGTGCGACAGGAGCATAGACTTCGGTAAAATCAATCCCCTCCTGTTGACTAAAGCCCTGAACAACGAGTCGAGCTTTGTTCCTTACAACCACTCCTCTGTCGTCCCTCTTACATTTGAAAACCCATTTTGTATTGATTTTTCTTTGACCATCCAGTAAATCAACCAACTTCCACACACCTAACTTCTCAAACTGACTTAATTCTTCTTGCATCGCTATGACCCAAGAGTCTTCAGTAAGCGCCTCTTTGTAAGTCCGCGGTTCGACCTGCGAGATAAAACAACTTAATGAAAATTAAGTTTGTAAAAGTGCTACTGTAGAATAAAAACATGTTAAGCCCTGGTCAATTTGACGTCTCGTCCGAACTCCTGATTGCAATTCTCCTATTATCAACTCCTCTGGATGATAAGAAAGAGTTCGCGGCATCACTTCGCTTGGAACTTCTACATTTCCCTCCAGATTAGTAACATTCTGCTCTGCATCTTGTTCACCAACTTGGTTAGTTTGATCTGACAACTGGATCTGCTCCCCCTCAAGATCTGAATCACCATGGTCAAAAACTGGCATGTTTTCAGCTTCTTGATCATCATTCACCTCCGACTGATTACCAGGAGCAACTTCATCATCATGTTCACCAGCGTTACTAGGACCTGCTTCATCATCATTCGAAGTCTCCCGAGGTCTGCTAGAATACTCTGCTGGAAACCTGAGCGACGATTCATATTCTCGTAAAATATCCAGCTCATCAAAGAAATCTTCCTCTTCCTCTGATTCTTCTCTCATGTCAAACGACTCCCAAAGTTTGTCATAATTAAAACGCCATGAATCACCAGGATTCTGAGGCAGCATTGTATAACCCTGACATTCAACATTTGCTGCTTCAATAATACGCTTTTCACTTGGAACAAAGACACGCCGTGTAGGACCTGAATATCCAACAAATATTCCTTCAAAGTTCTTCGGACTAAGCTTGCCATGTGACTCTATTACCGTACAGGGTGACCCAAACGGTTCTAGATATTTCAAATTCGGCTTGCGTTTATTGATTAGCTCAAAACACGTCTTGTTGAATTTCTTCACAGTAAGAACTCTGTTGAGAGTATAGCATGCAGCAGAAACAGCTTCAGCCCAGAAATTGATTGGCAACTTGGAATCTGCAAGCATCGTTCTGGCTGTCTCAATTAGCGTCCGGTTCTTGCGTTCTGCAACTCCATTTTGCTGAGGAGTGTACGGAGCACTAAACTCATGCAGTATACCTCTTTCATCACAGTATTCCTCCATCTTACTGTTTCTGAACTCAGTACCATTGTCACTTCAAATTCTACAAATCGGTCTCTGGTACAGATTCTCAATTTTCTTAAACAAAACTACCAAACTATCAAAGGTTTCGTCTTTCGTTTTCAAGAACATGACCCACGAAAATCTGGAGTAGTCATCAGTCACGACCAAACAGTAAGAATCTCCTGTTATACTCTTAACATTCACTGGACCGAACAAATCCATGTGAAGTCTTTCCAAAGGTCTCGAAACTGAATTGACTTGTTTTGTAGGGTGTGACTTTTTCTTCTGTTTACCTCTGACACAGCTTATGCACTCCCCTTCCAGATGAAAACCTTTAATATTCACTCCGGTGACCAAGTCGTTATGCACTAAATGATTCATTTTCCTTAAATGAATATGCCCCATCTTTCTGTGCCATAACCTTGACTCCTTCTCCGTTGCTCTGGACACAAAACAATGAGCCTGACCCGTGGTTGTAGTAGCAATGCTCATGTCCAACACGTACAGATCGTTGACTCTTGGTGCCCTCATGATGATCCACTCTTCAGGTATCACAAAACCCGGTTTCAAGATCAAACATTCTTTGTCGGTGAAATGAGTAGTATACATCCTGTCACAGATCTGGGAGATACTCAGCAAGTTGTTCTCCAGCTCAGCGATGTAGTTTACTCTCTCAAACGTGATAATGCCATTTGATAATGTGCCTTCACCTATGATCCTGCCTCCTTGATTACCCGCAAAACCCACATAACCACCATTAATGTCATTCACATCATACAACAATGCGGTCTTCCCTGTCATATGCCTTGAAGCTCCACTATCCATTATCCACCTAGATACAAGTTTTGGAAGATCCTGCACATAACAAATCATCATTTAAACAACTTCAAGAAAGATGTCGATTCATGCTTCGCAAACCAGGAAGCTCCGGCAATTCAAACTGTTTAGTCAAACATGGTGTCCACCCAGGCCTCATCAGCCTTAGGTGCAACCTTGACTCTTGCAATTTGAATTTTGAAATTTTTAGCCTTTAGAGGCGGAAAATTTGCATCATAATCAACAATAATTGGCTCTTCAGCCTTGTTCTCCTCAGAATTTGAAACTTTCTTCTCAGCTTTAAGTTCAATTTTAGGTTTCCACACCTGTTGAGCTACTGCAACCCTCTTATAAAATTTATCATTTTGATTTACCAGTTTCTTTACGGGTTCAGTTTTTGCTTTTACATTGTTGTTTTTAACGTTTTTCTTCTCAATCACTTTCTTCTCAACATACATCGGTGTTTTACCCTTCACATCAACTTTCTTTTGTTGAACCTTCACAGCTTCAGTCTTAGGCTTCACATATGTACACTTTCGTGCAATATGACCAACCTGTTCACATCTAAAACACGTACGAGTATCAGCTACCCTACTCGTGCCTTCAGACTGAGCCTGTGAAGCTCTCTTCTCAAAAAATTCTTTGTTTGATTTTATAAAAATTTCTTTTTCTTCATCAGCAAGTGAACTTGAACTATGCACAAACTTTTTCTTTTCGACATACCTCTTGTTTGAAACAATTCTTTTATGAAATGGTTTAACCCCCTGATAACCACCCGACCAATTGTTTCTGTTGTTATTGTAAAAACGTGGTGGATAAACAGCTTTCTTGTTGTAAACCCTCTCTTTCTTTCGACTCAGATTATTCACTGCTGACAACTTGACTTCGACCAGTTTGAAAACATTTGTCAGTTTGTTCAGATTAACATTCTCTAATGGAAACTCAGAATCCGAAAACAACTTATCCGATCCCAACATCTTGTACATGACAAGATCATATTCATCATATAAGTTGTTTTTGGACTTTTGCTTCAGAATGTATTTATCTAGAAAACACCCATCCTCCTCAGAAGTGTCACAATCCGGTTTAAGCACTTTGTCTATCACACTTTTCACCACATCATTTTGGACACCCTCTTCATTGGAAGATGTGAATGTGACATCAATGTTTTCAGGAAGTGTAACATCACTTTCTTCCTCAATTTCCATCAAACTAGACTGCTTTTTCGTGTAGTTGTCCAAAATTGGCGGTGGAACTTTGTGAAACCCTACACCCGTTCCATCAGAAAACACGTCCTCACCAGCTTTGTTTTTTCCTATAGGTTTGGGAACGATGTGCTGCAAAACAAAGCTAGCTGAGCTATAACTGTTTAATTTCAACTGAATTCTTTCATTTTCAATCTCAATTTCTTTAACCTTAAGTTTTAAATTTGCAATCTCATCAAGTTGTTCATTAATTGATTTTTTTTTAATTGCAACACAGCTCTTAGATGTTCGTTTTCTTTGAATGTTTTTCCGTTTCGATCATCACTGTCTTTCACAACACTTTTAAGTTTCTCAAATTTTTCTGAGATCTGATGGTTTTCCAGAATTAACTTTTCATTTTCAGTTGTAATTTTGTCACATTTAGTGGTTAATTCATTAAACCGTTCAGTTGAAACTTTTAACTCTGTGTCACGATCAAGAATCTGATCTTCAAAAGTTTTAACTTTTGATTTCAGATTTTTCAATTTCTCATCATTCAAATACGTGACTGTAGTACAAAAATTGCATTGTTTGTTGCAATTTTTGCAGTCAACATTTCCATCGACTTTATTACCTGACTTGGATGTTGACACACTTTGACTGACCTTCTCTTTTGACTCAGAAACAGAAATAGAATCTACCTCAAGTGCTTTCGCAGCTAGCACTTGGTCAGCCACTTTCTCTGAATTCTCCGTATCAACCATCTTTGATCTCTCAGTCTCTGCGTTTTCTTTCTTCTCTCTCTCTTCTTTTTCCTTTCTCTCTTTTTCTTTCTCCTCCTCAATCATCTTCGAAGTTGGTGTTCCCCACCACTTATGCTGCCAGTATTCATCATCTTCTTTGTACTCCTGAATGATGGCTTCAATATCTAGCGTTTTGTCATCAACTGCTACATTGCCATACCGATCAAGATAACACTCCCTGTCTGGATCCCAACGATTTGCTCTTCTTGCTTCCAAGTACACACCAGAAAGTCTGATAATCTTTGTTTCAGCAATCAACTTCCTGTATTGGTACTTCTGTTCCTCTGTTCGATCATCCTTCCAAGGAATCGGTTCATCTTGACTTGCCATGAAAGCATAACCAATGGCATCATCTTCCAGCAAAACCTCTTTGCTCCAATCGTAGCCCTCATCATCATAGATCACAGCTAAAGCCCTTGACTTTTCTCTTTGCTCTTCAGCCTGCTTTAGTCTGGGCGGCTCCGATTTATTTTGATGATATATTGCCTTCTTGTAATAATCGTCACGAAATGGATTTTCAGATTCATCAACGTATGCATTCCGACATTCTCGCTTGAAATGGCCCTTTTGTTTGCACTTAAAACACGTCACTTTTGACTTATCGAACCCAAGCTTTGTTGACGGACCACCAATTGATTTCCTCCCGGTAATTTCCATAAAACGTTGCGCACGTCGCACAGCACTTGCCATTGCCCAACGAATGTCAATAAGCTCCATTTCCTCGGGATCTATCTGATCGTAGTCTTCTTTGGTCAAATTTGTATTTCCGATCTTCCCGGCTACCAAACCTTCATAGGACTCCAAAACAGACGCTAGAAAAACCATCTGTTGCTTGGCCGATTCTTCGTCAAAGTTTTGTGCATTCTTCAAATCGATTGCAATGTTGCACGAAAACTTCGCATCAGAACGATTTGTAGAAGACATAGATCCACTGTGATACCCACTGTGACTTCCACTACTTGAACTGCTTTGACTTTCTTTGTTTGTTGAAGAAACATTCTCAGCAGAAAATGCCGTTTTAGGAGAAGAAGCTTTCGGTATCAAGCTTTTTGGATAATACAGATCCAGATTCTGCTGATAGGATGAGTGATTAACTTTGTATGTTTTCTTCAACTCTAGCTCATGACTTTCAAGTTTCTCAATCACAACATCTGGTTTCAATTGGTCAGGAGCAATAGTGTTCTTTAACATCAATGCATAATATCTCCAATCCATCTCATCAGGTAGTGAATCAAACAATTTATCAACTATCTCATCATCAGGATAATTGATCCCATGTCGAACAAGTTCCAGCTTAAGATGACCAAACCGTTCAATCATTTTACCCACTGATTCATTTTTCATACACCCAAACATATCAAATTCTTTCCGAAGAAGTTTCTTCTTATTCTTTACAATTTCCTCGCTTCCTATACATTTTGCTTTCAGTTTTTTCCACAAATCTTGTGCATTTGAGTAATCGATCAAGGAAATGATGTCTTCTCGGACGGATTGAAAAAGCAAGGCTACACACTTTTGTTCTGCCACAAAAGCATCAATTTCTTCAGTTGATCTCAACGCTTCACCATTCTTCTTGCCATTTGCATAGCCATTTTTCATGCTTTTCCAGCTTGGAAATGCAAATGCCATCATCCAATCCTCAAACTTAGTTGCCCACCTACTATAATCCTCTATAGCCATAAGCTTTGGGGGTTTGTTGAATGTTCCGAATGCGCTCTCGGACTCCCATGCTTCTTTCTTTCTTTCTTTCGGCGGACTTTTATCTTTATTGCTTGATGACGTATCGTTGTTGTCCGTACTACCTGAGAATGCGTACATATCACTGAACGGGTTTAAGAAAATATCATCCATTTTGATTGTACCTGCAAAATCAAACAACACTTAGAAAAATTTTGGTTTTGAAAAATATCAGTTCACAAAAGCGATCCTGTCTAAACAGTTTGACAGAAACGCGGTCCAGAATATGTTCGTAAAAGCGGACCAGACACTAATGACAAAATCCTCTCGAACGATCCACAATATGTCAAATAAGCGACCGAGAGTATGTTCGTTCGAGCGAACCAGAGTATGGTCTTTCGAGCGGTTTCAAAACTGTCCGTTCGAGCGGTCCTAGGTACGTCCGTTCGAGCGGTTCAAGTAGGTTCGTATAAGCGGTTCAACTATGGTCGTTCGAGCGGTTCTACTATAGCCGTTCGAGCGATCCTGAGAGCAAATTTGTCCAAAAAGCGGTCCTAATGTGATCGTATGTGCGGTCCAAGTATGTTTGGTCCAGAAAAGCGATCCTACGTCCGAAAAAGCGATCGACCGATTTTAACCTGTTTTAACCATTTTTAACCCGTATATTCACCTGATTCTTTCTAGGGTTTGTTAAAAGTGTGTTTTACACGTTATATTCAAATTTTAGACAATTTTGACCGTTGGAACCACTGAAAACCGAAAAAGTATGAGAGAAAATGAGTAGAAAAGAAAGATTTCTGCAGATCTATGCTGTCGTAGTATGAACTCCTCGTCCTGAGCTCTGATACCACTTGTTGGACCGTTCTATGACCCGAAAAGTCAGTCGAAGTAGTTCATCTTCACATACGAAGGCAGAATCAACGTAAGTAAAGTAACAACAGCTAATCCTTTCAATTCCTTGTGTTTGTATTGCTTTCTGATAAAATTTCAGCAGAGTTTCGGCACCTCAGCACATACATACACTATTACAAATGAAGAACCGTTCCACCCTATTTATAGTTATCATGGGTCGCTTATGTGACAGTCCAATAAGCGATCCAGCACCAGTCACATAAGCGATCCTACTCTAATGTCCTAAAAGCGATTCTAGTCTAACCTAGTGACACAAAAGCGGTTCATTATACATCAATGACAAATAAGCGATCCTAAGTCTATATTACTCAATATTTACACTTTGACCCCTTTAGACCAATCTTGACTTCAGACTTTCTTGTAGACGCAGTCAACAGACATTCCGTGCATCAACACATGCGCCTGATCTTCTACGCCTTGGCGGATCTGGAATTACTGGTTGAACCGGTGGCGGTGGCGGTGGCGTAACTGCCATGAACCGCGAATCCTCAGAAGGATCCTGTTGTTGCTGTTGGTCGTGAGGCGATAAATGATGAGATGGTGTGAAGTACCAATTACATTGGTCAAACCTCGCTTGGTAGCTGTCAGGACCTTGATAGGGTGTTCCATGGAAGGATGACCCATCAGAGATCTCGATTGGATGATTGGGAGTACCCCGTGCAGGCTCGACGGGATCTGTATCCTCGTCCATATCCACTGCATTGTCTTCAGAAAAGTGATCCTCTGGTCCTAAAGGGTTATACCCTATTGGCTCTTAGACATAATCCGCCGGGTTAAACTATCCTACGAAGAAAGGTGAAGGATCGCCGTAAGAACGGTGCGAAGCAGATCGCTGGAGAGGTATAAAGGATGGTTCAGGGTTATTGGGATTGTTTTCCGAATCTGGTCCAAATGAATGATGGTAAGAGGGTGTCGAACTGTGCGAGGTGGAATGTCTCGCAGGTTCAAAGAGGTTTCTTCTTCGTCTCTGTGGTTCTTCACTTCTTGTACTGGAAGGAGCTCGCATGTTCGAAGGTCCAGCCTCGTGATCATTGTGAGTAATGATCGTCCCTTTGCCTCTTCCTCCTCTTCCTCGTCTGATTGCAGGTGGCATATTTCCTGCTTTCAAAACTTTAAATAACAATAAAAAGACAAACTGGAATAACAATTCGAATTTGTCCTATGTTCTTGTCTAGACTCAAGTATGTGCAATTGTGTCATTGAGATTAAACACATAAGGATAGTGTTTAATTCACTCAACGTTGGCTATGATACCAACCTGTCACACCCCGATTTCCACGTGTCATCGGTTGGCCTGGTGGGGGAGTATCTTGACGTGGTTGGCAACATAATAGTCAAACAACACGATATTTAATATGCACAGCGGAAGCAATTTTAAAAGATGTAATACAACCGAATTTAATTATTGTAATATCAAGTATCACAACGTTCGATTGTTTATCCATAGACGGATCGAAATAAAATATGAGATAATAGTTCAACAGACTTTAGGCCTCTTAAGCTTGCGAGACTTCTAATGATGCTAAGGAGAAATCCCAGCCAATTTCGCTTAGTACCTGCATTTAATCTTTTTGGGAAAATACGTCAGTTTACACTGGTAAATACATTCAACTGACTCATTTTGGAAAATGATTAAAAATTGGTTTGGATGCACGTGGCATAAACATTTTATTTAACTTGGGAGAATTATTTAATATTATAATCTTGTGAACGAATTACATGTTCCTTATGCGTTCAGTAGCCCGGATCAAGTCCGGGTTAAAGATCAATAGACAAACCACAACGATCTATTTATGCACCGACGAGTGTACGCCTACACTCCGCGCTTAGGTCGTGGCCATTTCGTAAAATGATGTGCACCGACGAGTGTACGCCTACACTCCGCGCCTACACTCCGCGCTTAGGTCGTGGCCATTTCGCTATACCAAGTACTCCGAATGTCAGGCAGCTGTGCAACGACCTACATGTGCTAATTCTATTAGACGGATGGCCGTGCCTTAGCTTTATTGTTTAAGTTTTGGGAAACAGTTAGACAACCGTTCCTTGTATATACTTGGTAATTAATTTCCTTCCCAAGGATGGGGGATTTAATACATGTGTATTTGTATCATCTCATTAAGTCCCACTTAATATATTTTTACTTCTCATTCCAAAATATAAATATTTTTCTCAAAAATATTATATTTTCTCTTCACTTAATACTTTCCAAAATAATACGTTGACAAAATACGCGTTTATGAATATTTCCGTATAAAGCGTAAGTTACGTTTTAACGATTAAGTGGTAATAGTAATTACCGTTGTAACTTATACGTTTGTCGTGTAAGCGTTTGTATTATTTTGGGTTCGTCAACGTTTGTAGATATTATTTTTACTCTAAAAATAATATTTATATATTTTCACAAAATAATCATAAACAGTGTGGTGAAAAATATATTTACTAAGTATATATTTATCACGTTTAGTTTTGTGAAAATCCCACCTCCGAATATTTGTAAATAAAGTCGTGGCGAAATATATTTTGAAAACATATCAAAAATAATTCTAACACTTGTAAATAATTCTAAGTGTTAGATTTTAGAAAAATTCCGCCAGAGTTTCCCCTGTAACTGGAGGTGGCCACGCTTTCAGGCGTATCATTTTCTTTTACAAAATCACTTCAACAATTTCTTGATTCAATCAAACAATTTCCAACACATCAAACTAGTTTCAACACACCAAACTTGCCGACTAGTATGTAAATCGCATTATTACATGAACTTGTAGTTTTTCCGAAAACTATTGTGTAGATCCCCTTATATTTGGTGGATCCTTGCATAAAATAGTTTAATCTTGTAAAAACCCCGTTTTTAGAATAAATCATTCTTTACAACTTCCCGACAACTTTTATAAAAATTGTTACTTTGTCGGATCTTTCGTTTCACAAGTGTTTATACACTTGTAGTTTGTAAAAATCATATTTGTTAGTGTGTCATCCGACTTTTATAAAACATGATTTTCTCGACACTTGGTCCTACGAAAATACCACTTGCAGATACGTAGATCCGCTAGTTTTAAACACCATTTTACTAGTAAAATTACTTTTACACAAGTTCATGTCTTTCGTGTGGTAGAGTTTCACCTTTTAACCCTCGTACCGATATAAACAAGCTTATGTCAAGATCTATGATCTTAACAAAGTCGGGTTAAACGATGATCAGAGCCACCACAACGTAGATCGGGCCTCAACAATCACCATATTCAAACATTACAACTTTTACACAAGTTATGATCTTTTATTCAACAAAATTCAAGTTTTAGTAAACTTTAAAGATTCAAAAGATGGGTTTCCGCATTTTAACCGTTATAAATCATATTAACCACCTTAGATATGTTCGAGAGTGAGTTTTAAACATTATACCTCTAGCTCGGGGCTAGGGAAGAATCTAGGCGAAAATGAGGTGGATAAAAGCGAGATAATGAGGTCCTTCCGCTTCCGTTTGCTCCAAAGCTCCTAATACGTGACCCGTAAGGCTTGTATATGCTTGGAATGGATTGATCAAAGCCCGACAATGGATGGATGGGAGTGTGGGTGTTCGGCCGAGAGTGGATGGGAGGGGAGAGGAGAGTGATTTTGGTGAAGTGTGGTGTGTTTAATCTCTAATGTTAGTGAGGGTATTTATAGACAAAGTTATGATCATCGTCCAACGGATTTCGTGTCTCCTTGATATTAGACATAAATCAATTTAATAATCAAAAGTTGTACCCTCTTGGTTCCCCTAGTTGGCCGATCTCATTAGGGGGGGGGGGTATCCAGTTCGATTTCAATCGTTTAGTTAGAGTTTAGTTACATCAAACCAAGTTAGATTAGGGGTTAACTCGGTTAGTGGTGTGATGCGTTATATCGCGGGTGTTAGGGTAATCAGGGACCCTAACTGGCTCAGAAAAAGACTAACAATATTTTTGGCAATATTTTCATGTTCCGGGTATAGTCCGGTTGTTCGGTTGGATAGTAATCCGTTAAAGTGCTTAAGTAATCTTTTAAGCGTCGTAAATGATATTTTTAGTGACACAATTTATTTCCAAAAGTGTCAGGAATACTTCCCCATGTTTTGGCACTTTATTAGTTAGCTAGAAGCTGGTATGTTAATAAAAGTGCTGTGTTTTGTGCTTAGAGTACGTTTTAGGCACATCCAATCATTATATCTTATTCCTAGAGACGCAGTTCTACAACCCTTGTATCCCTACACACACTATGGGTGTAGTAAAATATTTCTGGCTCATACAGGCCCTTAGAGGCAGTGTCTGCCTGATGCTGGCTTTATCAGCATGTTCAATAGGTTATCCGTTCAAATGCTACTGTGCTTTTGTGCATCATGTTTGTCACTAGAGTTCAGTAAGTAAATAATGTAGTGACGGAAATCAAGGTATGATGCAGATATGTACAAGTATCAACAGTCAAGTAGCAGTTCATCAGTATTTTCAGTTAAGCACAGTAATTAAGCAACAATTAATAGTTAATTAAGTCGTACGGATACCTGGTTTAGTGAGGGTTGTCACATTCTCCCCCGTTAGAAAAATTTCGTCCCGAAATTTTAAATTCTGCTTGTAGAAGCAGGGTTCTCAGGAAATAAGTGGGGGTATTTCTCTTTCATTTGGTCCTCACGCTCCCAGGTGAATTCAGGACCATGTCTAGCATTCCAACGAACTTTGACGAGCTTGACACTGCTCCGGCGGGTCTTGTTAACTTTCCAATCCGTGACCTCAACAGGTTCTTCAACGAAATGGAGCGTGTCGTCAACATGAATTTCGTCGGTAGGAATGGCAACGGTATCTTGAGTTGGACTTCTCTTCAGATTGGATACATGAAATGTATCGTGAACACCATTTAGTTCGGCAGGTAGGTCCAACTTGTATGCTACTAACCCGATTCTCTCCAAGATCTTGAATGGTCCAATATACCTCGGGTTCAACTTTCCACGTTTCCCAAATCGTGCCACACCCTTCCAGGGTGATACCTTCAATAAAACCATCTCACCAACCTCAAATTCTAGAGGTTTCCTGCTTCGATCCGCGTAGGCTTTCTGCCTGTCACGAGCCGCACTGATGCGGTCCCGTATCTGTGCGATCTTATCTGTGGTTTCCTGTACCATTTCAGGACCAACCAATTGTCTATCACCTGCGTCAGCCCAACAAAGCGGCGATCTGCACTTGCGCCCATATAAAGCTTCGAATGGCGCGGCACCAATACTGGTGTGGTAGCTGTTGTTGTATGAAAACTCAACCAGGGGTAAATGCTTATCCCAGCTACCGCCCAAATCCATCACACATGCTCTCAGCATGTCTTCTAACGTCTGAATCGTCCGCTCGCTTTGACCGTCGGTCTGAGGGTGAAAAGTTGTGCTCAGATTCAACTTGGAGCCAAAAGCTTCCTGGAAGGATTGCCATGGGAGATAATCGAGAGAGGTACTCCATGGCGTGTAACAATCTCTCTCATGTAAATTTCAGCCAGTTTGCTCGTATTATCCTTCTCTCGGATAGGTAGGAAGTGTGCTGACTTCGTTAAACGGTCCACTATTACCCAAATAGTGTCATGGCCTCTTGGCGTTCTTGGAAACTTCGTAATAAAATCCATAGAGATTTGTTCCCACTTCCACTTGGGAATCTCTGGTTGTTGCAGAAGTCCCGAAGGCTTCTGGTATTCCGCCTTAACCTTGGCGCATGTTAAACATTTGCTCACATAAACAGCAACATCGCCTTTCATCCTAGGCCACCAATAGTAATCTTTAAGATCCTGGTACATCTTATCCGCTCCCGGGTGGATAGAGTACCGCGATTTGTGAGCTTCTTCGAAAATAACCTTTCTTAAACCACCAAACAAAGGAACCCAAATCCTGTTCTCAAAACATAACGTTCCTTCCTTGTTTGGTACCAGTATCTTCTCCATCCCACGGAGATACTCTTCTGCAAGGTTTCTTTCCTTGAGAGCTTCTTGTTGCGCTGCACGAACGCGCGAGGAAAGATCGGTCTGAATGATCATCTCCAAAGCTCTAACCCTTATGGGTTTGATCCTCTCTTTTCGACTTAGGGCATCGGCGACCACATTCGCCTTCCCTGGGTGATACTTTATCTCACAGTCGTAGTCGTTCAGCAACTCGACCCATCGTCTTTGCCTCATGTTCAACTCCTTCTGGTTGAATATGTGCTGGAGGCTCTTGTGATCGGTGAAGATCGTGCACTTCGTACCATAAAGGTAGTGTCTCCAGATCTTCAAAGCGAAAACCACTGCGCCAAGCTCCAAATCGTGTGTGGTATAGTTCTTTTCATGCACCTTCAGTTGGCGTGACGCATAGGCAATAACCTTTTGTCGTTGCATCAACACACAACCCAATCCTTGACGCGAGGCGTCGCAGTATACCACAAAATCATCAGTACCTTCTGGTAGAGCTAAGATTGGCGCGTTACAAAGCTTATCTTTCAATATCTGAAATGCTTCCTCCTGTTTGATTCCCCAATTAAACTTCTTGTCCTTCTGCGTGAGGAGTGTCAATGGTTGAGCGATCTTTGAAAAGTTCTCAATGAACCTTCGATAATAGCCAGCCAAACCCAAGAATTGCCGAATCTCGGTTGGCGTCTTTGGCGTTTCCCAATCCTTGATCGCCTCGATCTTGGTGGGATCCACGTGGATTCCATCTCCGTTTACCACGTGCCCAAGGAATTGCACTTCCCTTAGCCAAAACTCGCACTTAGAGAATTTGGCGTACAACTGTTCTTTCTTTAGCAGCTCCAGAATGGCTCTAAGATGCTGCTCGTGCTCAGCCTTCGTCTTTGAATAAATCAAAATATCATCGATTAATACAATCACGAACTTATCCAAGTACGGCTTGCAAACCCGATTCATCAAATCCATGAACACGGCAGGTGCGTTTGTCAGACCAAACGGCATAACGAGAAACTCGTAGTGTCCATATCGAGTTCTGAAGGCTGTCTTTGGGATACTCTCCTCCTGTATCCGTAACTGATGGTATCCAGATCGAAGATCGATCTTTGAATAGAAGCTTGAACCTTGTAGTTGGTCAAATAGATCATCGATTCTTGGCAGGGGATACCTATTCTTGATCATCAGCTTGTTCAACTCTCTGTAGTCAATGCACATACGGAAACTACCGTCCTTTTTCTTGACAAACAAAACTGGAGCTCCCCAAGGCGAGAAGCTTGGTCGGATAAATCCCTTATCGAGCAACTCCTGAAGTTGTGTTGACAGTTCTTGCATCTCAGACGGAGCAAGTCTGTAAGGTGCTTTAGCCACAGGCGCGGCGCCTGGAACTAAGTCAATGCGAAACTCCACTTGCCTTTGAGGCGGCAATCCAGGCAAGTCTTCATGAAAGACTTCTGGATATTCCCTTACGACAGGGATGTCTTCGATCTTCGGCTCAGCAGCCTTTTTATCCACAATGTGTGCTAGAAAAGCAACACATCCTTTCTGCAAACACTTTCTCGCTTTCAGGCAGCTAATCATCCTTAACGGCGTCTCACGCTTCTCCCCATGAACAACAATGGTCTCACCATCATTGGTCGGGATACGAATAATCTTCTCGTGACAAACTACCTCGGCCTTGTTACTCGCTAACCAATCCATCCCTACTACCACGTCAAAGCTTCCCAACTGGACTGGTAGTAGATCTAGAGCGAACTCACGCTCTCCCAATTCGATTACGCAACCTCGAATCACCTCGTTAGCCTCTAATAACTTCCCATTCGCTAATTCGATCGAGTATGGAATATCTAATTTACTAGCGGCTAAACCAAGCATATTCTTAAATTCTAGCGATACGAAGCTATAATCGGCGCCAGTATCAAATAAAACGGATGCATAGCGTTGGTTTATAGGGAACGTACCAGTGACAACATTGGGATCCTGGCGCGCTTCCCTTGCTTCTATGTTGAAAACCCTTCCGCGGGCTTGGTTCAATTCCGGGCAATTCCTTTTGTAATGCCCAACATCACCGCAGTTAAAACATCCGGGCCTCTGCCCGTTCCCACCATTGTTTCCCGCTTGGTTGTTTCCCTGATTTCGATTCATGGTGCCCGCTTGGTTAGCATGATTGGCACGGTTTCCATCACCTCCCTGGTTTCCTTGTGGGCGGTTCCCAGCACCACCACGGTTGTTCCTATTCCCATATCCTCCTTGGCCTCCCCGGCCAGCAGTTGCCCAACAAGTCTCCTTCAGGTGGCCAGCCTTCCCACATGCTTCACAAACCTTTAACCCACAACGACCAGAGTGATGTTGTTGGCATGAGTTGCACTTGGGTTGTGCACCCATATATCCCTTACTTTTCTTTCTCCCACCAGCTGTATCTTGAGCTGGCGCATTCGATTCCCCTTTCTTAACCACCATCCCGGTGCCCTGCTTGAAATTTGAAAAATTCCGTTTATTCCCACCTGACGACTCTACATGAGTCTCCTTCTTCTTGGGCTCAGTTTCATCAAACTTGTTCAACCGAATTGCCTCTTCGGTGAGAGCCACACTCAAATCAATGGCTTCTGTGATAGTTGCAGGTTTGGAGGAGGTCACCATGCTGATTATTTGAGGAGCCAATCCCCAAATGAAGCGTTCAATTCTCTTGAACTCAGGTGTAACCATGTAGGGTACCACATGCGACAAGTCGTGGAACCTCTGAACATACTCTGCTATCTTAGGACCTTCCATTTTTAGATGCCAGAACTCTGTCTCCAATCTCTGAATTTCAGCGCGAGAACAGTACTTCTTGCACATGAGTTCTTTCAGCTCGGTCCACGTCAGTGCGTAAGCAGCAGCTTCGCCAAGCGTTTGGACTTGTAGATTCCACCATGATAGGGCTCCATCCAAAAATAGCCCTGAGATGTAAGTGACTTGTTGATCCAGCGCGCATTTGCTCATGCGAAGTACGGATTCGGTTTTCTCAGCCCAGCGGACGAAAGCAACAGCACCACCTGTGCCATCGAAGTTTACGGGCTTGCAGTCCAAGAACTATTTGTAGGTGCACCCATGAGGTGGGTTGTTGTTGTTGCTAGTGTTGCCAGAGTTGCTTCCACTCATTCCTCCTTGAGAGGCAGCATATTGAGCAATAGCAGCAGCAATGACTTGCTGTAGTTCGTCCTGAGTCGTAGGCATTGGCTGAGGTTGACGTCTTGGCGGCATCTTCTAAAGATGTATACGTCGGTCAGGCCATAGTAAGCATACGTATATAGTAATAGTAATAGCACATAACATCTTATGTTATCGATATATCACACACAACATCCCATGTTACGATCAATATACACACAACATCCCATGTCACAAATATTATATACACAACATCCCATGTCCCAACATCCCATGTCACAAGTATTATATACACAACATCCCATGTCCCAACATCCCATGTCACAAAAATATAAATAAGCAATCAAGTGAATCAGATATGGTGAGAATACTGCGATTGCCATATATATCGAGACCACAATGTAGTAAGTGTATCGGTACATCACTGTGTCATACAATCATCAATCAATTAGGGGCTACATCACCCCTGTCCAAAAACTATATCATGTCAGTGTCAAATACATCAAGTACATCAAATAAGTGTCAACAAAAGTCAGTATCATCAGATGGTCTCCAAAATGCTGTGCAGTCACAATCGCTGTCGTCTCACCAACGTCTACCTATACAGCACTGATGAGCTCTATGCGGATGGCGGGGGAGGAGGGGGAAAGTGAGGGTAAAGCAAGCGGCGTAACAGAAGCCAATCCTCCTCCATAGCCTGCTGAGTGCGAATAACAGAAGCAACCTGCTGCTCTAGTGTAAAGAGACGAGCAACAAAATCTGGGGGTAATGATCGACATGGCTGAAGAGGGGAGTGTATCTGACCATGGCATGAACATGGTGGCGGCTGAGCTCTCTCGAGCTCCTGGAGACGCTGCGTGTGTGACTCATGCTGATGAACGAAGGACATCAAAACGTCCTCTATAGTGTGTCCAACATGAAACGGATGGTATGGATCAGTAGGTGGCATGGCTGATGGCGTCGACCAAAGCAAAGGCTCACTGGTGGGGTCAAATGGTGCCACATGAAATGGTGAAGTAGAGGGTAGAACAGATGACATCTGGGGCATGAAGGGAATAGACATCGGTACGTGCCCAAAAGGATGGGCTGAAGAGCCCTCTCCAGGCCTCGCTGGAGGTACAAACTGAGGAACCTGAAAAGTGAAATCAACAGGTCGTGTAACAGGGATCTGAGGGGGCAAAGGTGGAACATCCTCGTCAGCAGGTATCCAACCGTGCTGAGCATCCTCATCGGGTGGATCCATGTGGTCAGCAAATAGTGCGTGCTCAGGCTCGAGTGGAATGGGATCAAATGGAGGAACAATGACAGGGTCAACTGGTGCAACAGGATGGTCAACCGGTATATCAGCAACAAAAAGTGGATCAACAACAGGATCGATAGCAACAACATGATCATCCTCCAGATGATCATCAACGGGCGGGTCAGCCAGAACGGGCTCAACTGGGATGCCAGCATGTACGGGGTCATGCTCGGGCATAGGATCTAGAGCAGCTGCCTGCTCAGGAGCCAAGGCAGGCTCATGGTCATCAAAAGCCATATCAAAGTCGAACTCAGGATCAATAGGGTCAACTGGATCAGCGGGGTCCTCCATGAGCTGGTCCATCGGGATAAACTCGATATCATGATCCGGGTCGAATCCCGGAGGAAAAATGGGATCAGAATCCTCTATGTCGTCATGCTCAAATGCAAAGCTCGGGATAGGTGTAGCAGAGGAAGCCTGGTCAGGATCCGAGTCGTGTGCAAAGTGCTGTGCGCTCACCTCGTGAGAAGGTGCGGATGCCACAGACTCAAAGGAGTCTGGGACCGGTGAATGTGCGGGTGAGTCCTCAGCAGGGGCATCAGCGATCATCAGAAGATCGCCAGCGGGAAGAAGGGCTGCATCCGGAATCTCCTCCTCAATAGGCTCGTCCTCAAACAAATCGATATCGCCGTCAGCCTCAGCGTCGAGTAGCAAGTCATATGCGGGATAGACGGCTAAAGGAATAGGAGCCGGAATCACAACTAGGGGTAAGTACTCAGCAGGAGGGTCATCAATAGGCTCATCAGCGCCATCGGGCAGAGCGAAGGGCTGAAAGTCATCGTCATCAGTGCTCGTGTAATCGGAGGTATGCACCTCGTGCTCTGAGGATATAATGTCGTCAGATACTATGGGTAAAGGTCCGGTGGTATCCGAATCACATACGCATAAACATGTCGCATGGCACGGGTGACTCATGATGTCAGTAACATAAACACAAATATGCGCAAATAATCAGTAAATGAGGTAATCACATAAGTTACCAAATAATAATCACATAATCCTCCTAGTCCCACTAGCCTCCCAGCCTCCCAGACTGTCCTTCCTAGTCCCACTAGCCAATTTTTCCCAGCCTCCCAGACTGACTCCCTAGTCCCACTAGCAAATTCTCCCAGCCTCCCAGACTGACTCCCTAGTCCCACTAGACAACTACCTCGATCCATTAGATCGAGCCTCGGCCTCTCAGACCGAGCCTTAGTCTCTCAGACCGAGCCTCAGCCTCCCAGACTGAGCCTAAAAATAATAAATAAAATGCGCTCAACATTTGTTTATAAAAAGGTTTTGGATCTGGACTTAAGTGGTATGCAGTAAAAATGTTTTCGTGAGAGCCCTAGTGATCATAGTCTAGACTCAAGAAGGAATCCTAGTTCGCTATGATCAGAGCTCTGATACCAAGCTGTCACACCCTGGCTTTGCGGAAGCGTGGTTAATTTGGTGTGACTTCTTAATACCATAGCTTAATTATAACAAAGCTATATGAATTAAAAATATGCAAAATCATCCATTAAAATAAAAATATCAAAACATTGTCTTAACGGGTTAACACCCTATCAACCATAAACTTGTCCCACAAACATTACAACCCTAAACATAACATAACATAACATGATTCGAGGACTGTGACTTGTCCAGGAAAGAGTCACATTCCCCAAACCCTGGATGACCTCGGTGACTAATGCAGCGGAAAACATGCCATACCGTGCCAGATCTTTAATTCCCTGAAATACATGTAAGTTGAAAAATCAACAATAATGTTGAGCGAGTTCATGCGAAAGTGAGTAAATAAACCTTTGTATTTATCAAAAACCCTGGTATGTAGCAAATAAGGAAAAAGAGATCACCAATGGTTTGCAAGGCCATTGATATGTGTGAAATGCAAGTAGGAAGGCTCAAACCTAGCAAATTGATGCGTCGGGAACAAAGTCATCCCAAGGTCCGTTATGCTGGACCTGGGACTGGGCTCGCTACACCCAAATAAATCTACCACTCCTGCCCCTCGGTCCTATCCTGAGGATTAATGACCTCAAGTTTCCGCCTACCCATTCACATGATCTAAAAGTAACCCTCCTTACGCTAACCATACCATGTATAAAGTAATCATAACCATTGTAACATGTATTTCACCCCCGCAGTTTAGAAAACTGAAAACAGTTAAGAGAAAAGGGGGACATGAACTCACAGTCAGTGCGTCGCTATACCAAGTACTCCGAATGTCAGGCAGCTGTGCAACGACCTACATGTGCTAATTCTATTAGACGGATGGCCGTGCCTTAGCTTTATAGTTTAAGTTTTGGGAAACAGTTAGACAACCGTTCCTTGTATATACTTGGTAATTAATTTCCTTCCCAAGGATGGGGGATTTAATACATGTGTATTTGTATCATCTCATTAAGTCCCACTTAATATATTTTTACTTCTCATTCCAAAATATAAATATTTTTCTCAAAAATATTATATTTTCTCTTCACTTAATACTTTCCAAAATAATACGTTGACAAAATACGCGTTTATGAATATTTCCGTATAATGCGTAAGTTACGTTTTAACGATTAAGTGGTAATAGTAATTACCGTTGTAACTTATACGTTTGTCGTGTAAGCGTTTGTATTATTTTGGGTTCGTCAACGTTTGTAGATATTATTTTTACTCTAAAAATAATATTTATATATTTTCACAAAATAATCATAAACAGTGTGGTGAAAAATATATTTACTAAGTATATATTTATCACGTTTAGTTTTGTGAAAATCCCACCTCCGAATATTTGTAAATAAAGTCGTGGCGAAATATATTTTGAAAACATATCAAAAATAATTCGAACACTTGTAAATAATTCTAAGTGTTAGATTTTAGAAAAATTCCGCCAGAGTTTCCCCTGTAACTGGAGGTGGCCACGCTTTCAAGCGTATCATTTTCTTTTACAAAATCACTTCAACAATTTCTTGATTCAATCAAACAATTTCCAACACATCAAACTAGTTTCAACACACCAAACTTGCCGACTAGTATGTAAATCGCATTATTACATGAACTTGTAGTTTTTCCGAAAACTATTGTGTAGATCCCCTTATATTTGGTGGATCCTTGCATAAAATAGTTTAATCTTGTAAAAACCCCGTTTTTAGAATAAATCATTCTTTACAACTTCCCGACAACTTTTATAAAAATTGTTACTTTGTCGGATCTTTCGTTTCACAAGTGTTTATACACTTGTAGTTTGTAAAAATCATATTTGTTAGTGTGTCATCCGACTTTTATAAAACATGATTTTCTCGACACTTGGTCCTACGAAAATACCACTTGCAGATACGTAGATCCGCTAGTTTTAAACACCATTTTACTAGTAAAATTACTTTTACACAAGTTCATGTCTTTCGTGTGGTAGAGTTTCACCTTTTAACCCTCGTACCGATATAAACAAGCTTATGTCAAGATCTATGATCTTAACAAAGTCGGGTTAAACGATGATCAGAGCCACCACAACGTAGATCGGGCCTCAACAATCACCATATTCAAACATTACAACTTTTACACAAGTTATGATCTTTTATCCAACAAAATTCAAGTTTTAGTAAACTTTAAAGATTCAAAAGATGGGTTTCCGCATTTTAACCGTTATAAATCATATTAACCACCTTAGATATGTTCGAGAGTGAGTTTTAAACATTATACCTCTAGCTCGGGGCTAGGGAAGAATCTAGGCGAAAATGAGGTGGATAAAAGCGAGATAATGAGGTACTTCCGCTTCCGTTTGCTCCAAAGCTCCTAATACGTGACCCGTAAGGCTTGTATATCCTTGGAATGGATTGATCAAAGCCCGACAATGGATGGATGGGAGTGTGGGTGTTCGGCCGAGAGTGGATGGGAGGGGAGAGGAGAGTGATTTTGGTGAAGTGTGGTGTGTTTAATCTCTAATGTTAGTGAGGGTATTTATAGACAAAGTTATGATCATCGTCCAATGGATTTCGTGTCTCCTTGATATTAGACATAAATCTATTTAATAATCAAAAGTTGTACCCTCTTGGTTCCCCTAGTTGGCCGATCTCATTAGGGGGGGGTATCCAGTTCGATTTCAATCGTTTAGTTAGAGTTTAGTTACATCAAACCAAGTTAGATTAGGGGTTAACTCGGTTAGTGGTGTGATGCGTTATATCGCGGGTGTTAGGGTAATCAGGGACCCTAACTGGCTCAGAAAAAGACTAACAATATTTTTGGCAATATTTTCATGTTCCGGGTATAGTCCGGTTGTTCGGTTGGATAGTAATCCATTAAAGTGCTTAAGTAATCTTTTAAGCGTTGTAAATGATATTTTTAGTGACACAATTTATTTCCAAAAGTGTCAGGAATACTTCCCCATGTTTTGGCACTTTATTAGTTAGCTAGAAGCTGGTATGTTAATAAAAGTGCTGTGTTTTGTGCTTAGAGTACGTTTTAGGCACATCCAATCATTATATCTTATTCCTAGAGACGCAGTTCTACAACCCTTGTATCCCTACACACACTATGGGTGTAGTAAAATATTTCTGGCTCATACAGGCCCTTAGAGGCAGTGTCTGCCTGATGCTGGCTTTATCAGCATGTTCAATAGGTTATCCGTTCAAATGCTATTGTGCTTTTGTGCATCATATTTGTCACTAGAGTTCAGTAAGTAAATAATGTAGTGATGGAAATCAAGGTATGATGCAGATATGTACAAGTATCAACAGTCAAGTAGCAGTTCATCAGTATTTTCAGTTAAGCACAGTAATTAAGCAACAATTAATAGTTAATTAAGTCGTACGGATACCTAGTTTAGTGAGGGTTGTCACATTAACCCCCCAAAGGCTTTTAAGTAACAAGACTGTTTAAACGAGCCGATCAAATATATTCAATTACCCACTCAACGGTGGAGAATTTGATGCCCGATCAAGCGGTATGCTATATACCGTAACCCAAGCCCGTATAACGGAAAATAAGTTAAAAGTATTTACCTTTGCAAGTATAAATCCTTAATCGAAATAAATTGCAGATAGCTTTTACTGGTCTCCTAATCTGGAAAGAAGGTTTAAATTAACCTATTAGAATCCTAACGGGTCTTTAATTTAGCCGTAGCTTAGACCGATCAGTTTCAACGGATAGTTACGTTTAAATCGCGTGAAAGGCGAAAACCGGGAGTGGAATGTGATTTTGACCCAATAAGTTTTGAAGGCTTGTTTTATATGGGTATAATAATCACACTCTGGATTTTGGGGTCAAAACAATATGGTTTGACCCGTTTCGGCTAGTTTATGTAAACTAGTTACATAAGTCGAACCGTGCGCGCAAATGGCGTAACGGGTAACCGTAAGAGTCCTACACTATTTTCCTACGTTAATATACTTTAAAGAGGTTGTGGTATCAGTAGGATACCTTTCATAATGCCCGTAACGAGTTTAAGTTCATATTATGTCCCGTAGGGGTATTTCGGTCTTTTTAAAGATTATAAAAGAGGTTTCTGAGTTCTACAGGAAATCTGAGTTTCCCGAACAGTTTATAAAGTCTAAAATACTTTATTTATTATTTAAAATCAGTAGCAACTGGAATCGGGTCAAAAGACCTTGTAGAACTCAAGTTATGGCCGAAAAGGGTATATTCGGTATTTACCGAATCGTTGCCATAACCGCAGGTTATGAGCAGGTTAAAAATAGTTAAAAATCTTTAAAAATTCCAAAATATTATTTTACATCAGTGAGTAAAAGGTTTGGTGTCGAAACCCGGGTTTAGATAGGCGTTATGCTAATTGCGCTATTAAATTACTAAAGTTTCCGTAATTTGCGCTATTTAGCATAACTCCTATTCTGGACCTCGGATTGACGTGAAATTTTAGGGACATGCTTAGAAATCAGTAACTAAGGTTATGGTTCTTTCACATGTCCGAAATTCTCGTTTTAAATTAAAATGGGCGTTACGGTCAACTTTTAAGCATTTAACGGAAATGTGTAAACTCGGACAAACAACGAACCGGTCACATAGGGTTATACCATCATGTAACCTGGTCCTAAGAGAGTCCTAAGGCATATCTAAATCAATCTTTAACGGGTCAGAACTGAAGTCAAAACAAAAGTCAAAGCTTTTGCGACTTTCGACTCCGAACCGGGTCAAAACAGTAAATGGTCGGATCAAACAAACTTAGACTAGTTAATATACTTATTATCATGTTTTATGAGTGTTTAAACAGGTTACATATCATCTACATTACCGATTATGCATTAAATCGCAAAATGGCATTTCTGTTGACTTTTTCTAAGCACGTTTGACTCGACATTTGGACTAGTTAGAGTGGGAATCAGAGGGTGCCCTTTTAGGGGTTTAAAGCCCACATGATTACCAACATATAACTATCTTTGATTCGACAAACCACTGGACCTTTTGTGATTTATCACAAAGTCAATCATTAATTATGACGGATTGACTTTTATGCTAAACTATGCATAAACTAAGCCATAAAAGGGTAGGCATACTTACAGAAGCTTGGTGCACGACTAAGGATGTTAGAAGAGTGCTTGAGAGCTCCAGAGATGATCAAGAGAGCAGGTTTGAGGTGTGATTCAATTGTGTGCAATGTAGTGCCTTTTATAGTGAAAAAATTAGGCTCAAGATCATTACAACTCACCCTACAATGGATCATGGATGTTCAACAGGTGGCCCTGGGTGCTAGGGGGCATGTAGAGGGCGCCCATGCTTCAATAAATGCTCACAAGGTCGTTCACTAGCTTAAACAGTGAATCTGTCCAAAGTTTCTGCATCTGGGACTCGTACGCGACCCGCATTAGAGATCATGCAACATGGACGCGGGCCGCCAGGATCTTCAGGTCAGTAAACGAATCAACAGGTGGCTCGCGGCCCGCATTAGCTTGCTTATTTCATCAACGCGGCCCGCCTGAGGTCTGATTTCCAAGATTTTCAAATCTTTTGTAATCATTAACCTGACCTTTCGGTTTCGAAGGGGTAACTTTGCGATTTGGCCCTCGATTATTTACAAATAAGGGCCTCGTGACTTTTACCCGCATTGTTAAATCCCCGGTTAGTTTAATTACTATCCGAAAAGCCTTAACTTTCATTGTTGACGCTTTTAACCCCTCGCGTACGAATTTGATTATAACTTTCTCGTTTTAAAACGGAACTTCGCGAAATTTATATAGTATATTCTAGTGAGCGTATTTTACTGTTACAAAGCCTCGGGTTTGTCAAAGGGTCACTCAGAGGTATAAATTAAACATGTTGACACGATTAACCCCTGTAGCTTGTAATCTCTCACTTTCTCCCGCGTTTCGCTCCGTACGATCCATGATTTATTCGTTTGAAGGTACGGGCATCATTTAGGGTCACTATACAGTATATTTACCCCTCGTTGACATTTCTAACCCTCGAATTTACATACTTTCAAGGTTTGTCAACTTTAGTCCTTTATTTAATATTTAATGCCACGTGTAAACTCATGACACGTGTCAACACATTATTGGACACAAAATTTCGAGGTGTTACAGGAGTAGAACTTGACATTCCAAATTTCTCTAGAATATCATGCACGTACTTCGTCTGGTGAATGAAAATTCCCTTAGGAAGTTGTTCAACTTGTAAACCCAGAAAGAACTTCATCTCCCCCATTGATGACATTTTGAATTTTTGCTTCATCACCTGTTCGAAATCTTTGCACAATTTATCATTCGTTGACCCAAAAATTATATCGTCTACATAAATCTGAACGATCAGAAGATGTCCGTCGACCTCTTTAGTGAAGAAAGTGGCATCCACTTTTCCACGTATGAACTTGTTAGCGAGTAGGTGTTGAGACAAAGTCTCGTACCAGGCTCTCGGTGCCTGGTGTAAACCATACAACGCTTTGTCCAGCAGATAAACTTTGTTCTTGTGGATTGGGTCAGTAAAGCCCGGCGGCTGACCAACATAAACCTCCTCTTTAACCTTCCCATAAAGAAACGCCGATTTAACATCCAACTGATAAACTTTAAAGTTCTTCCAAGACGCAAATGCTAGGAAAATTCTGATAGCCTCTAGTCGTGCTACAGGAACATAGACTTCTGTAAAATCAATCCCCTCCTGTTGACTAAAGCCTTGAACAACGAGTCGAGCTTTGTTCCTTACAACCACTCCTCTGTCGTCTCTCTTACACTTGAATACCCATTTCGTATTGATTTTCCTTTGACCATCCGGTAAATCCACTAGCTTCCACACTCCTAATTTTTTAAACTGACTTAACTCTTCTTGCATCGCTATGACCCAAGAGTCTTCAGTAAGCGCCTCTTTGTAAGTTCTTGGTTTGACCTGCGAGATAAAACAACTTAATGAAAATTCAGTTTGTAAAGGTGCTACTGTAGAATAAAAACATGTTAAGCCCTGGTCTATTTGACGTCTTGTACGAACGCCTGAATGTAGTTCTCCTATGATCAACTCCTCTGGATGATAAGAAAGAGTTCGCGGCATCACTTCGCTTGGAACATCAACATTTTCCTCCAGATTAGTAACATTTTGTTTTGCATCTTGTTCACCAACTTGGTTTGTTTGACTTGAAAACTGGATCTGCTCCCCCTCAGGATCTGAATCACCATGGTCAAATACTGGCATGTTTTCAGCTTCTTGATTATCATTCACTTCCGACTGATTACCCAGAGCAACTTCATCATCATGTTCACCAGCATTGCTAGGACCTGCTTCATCATCATTTGAAGTTTCCCGAGGTCTTCTAGAATACTCCGCTGGGAACCTGAGCTGCGACTCATACTCTCGCAAAATATCCAGCTCATCAAAGAAATCTTCATCGTCCTCTGATTCTTCTCTCATGTCAAACGAATCCCAAAGTTTATCATAATGATATTTCCATGAATCTCCAGGACTTTGTGGCGGCATGGTATAACCTTGACATTCAACATTCGCTGCTTCAATAATCTGCTTCTCACTTGGAACGAAGACACGTCGCATTGGATTGGCATAACCAACAAATATTCCCTCAATGCACTTCGAACCAAACTTTCCATTAGGCTCTATAACTGTACAGGGTGACCCGAACGGTTCTAGATACTTCAAATTTGGTTTGCGGTTATTGATTAGCTCAAAACACGTCTTGTTGAACTTCTTGACAGTAAGAACCCTGTTGAGCGTATAGCATGCGGTGGAAACAGCTTCAGCCCAAAAATTAATCGGTAATTTTGAATCTGCGAGCATAGTTCTAGCCGTCTCGATTAGCGTCTGGTTTTTGCGTTCTGCGACTCCATTCTGTTGTGGAGTGTACGGAGCACTAAACTCATGCAGTATACCTCGTTCATCACAAAATTCTTCCATCTTACTGTTTTTGAATTCAGTACCATTATCACTTCTAATTCTACTGATAGGCCTTTGGTACAGATTCTCAATTCTTTTAAACAACGCCATTAAACTGTCAAACGTTTCGTCTTTCGATTTCAAGAATGAAACCCACGAAAATCTGGAAAAATCATTAGTTACGACCAAACAGTAGTAATCTCCTGTATTACTCTTGACATTCACTGGACCAAACAAATACATGTGAAGTCTTTCCAATGGTCTTGAAACTGAATTGACTTGCTTTGTAGGGTGTGACTTTTTCTTCTGTTTGCCTTTGACACAACTAATGCACTCCCCTTCCAGATGAAAACCTTTGACATGAACTCCTGTGACCAAATCGTGATGCACCAAGTGATTCATCTTCCTTAGGTGAATATGCCCCATTTTCCGGTGCCATAATCTCGATTCTTTTTCAGTTGCTCTGGACACAAAACAATGAGCCTGACCCATGGTTGTAGTAGCTACGCTCATGTCCAACACGTACAAATCATTGACTCTTGGTGCCCTCATGATGATCCATTTCTCAGGTATCACAAATCCCGGTTTCAAGATCAAACATTCTTTGTCAGTGAAGTGAGTAGTATACATCCTGTCACAGATCTGGGAGATACTCAGCAGATTATTCTCCAGCTCAGCGATGTAGTTAACTCTTTCAAACGTAACGATCACGTTGGATAACATTCCTTCACCTATAATCTTTCCTCCTTGATTACGCGCAAAACCTACGTAACCACCATTAATGTTTCTCACATCATACAATAATGCCGTCTTCCCTGTCATATGTCTTGACGCTCCACTATCCATGATCCATCTGGATACAAGTTTTGGAAGATCCTGCACATAACAAATTATCACTTAAACAACTTTAAGAAAGATGCCAATTCATGCTTCGCGATCCAGGAAGCTCCGGCAATTCAAACTGTTTAGTCAAACATGGAGTCCACCCAGGCCTCATCAGCCTTAGGTGTAACCTTGACTCTCGCAATTTAAATTTTGAAATTTTCAGCCTTGAGAGGTGGAAAATTTGCATCATAATCAACCATAATTGATTCTTCAGCCTTTTTCACTTCAGAAGTTGAAATTTTCTTTTCAATTTTGGGTTTCCAAATTTGTTGAGATAATGCAACCCTTTTGTAAAATTTGTCGTTTTCAGTTACCAACTTCTTTATGGGTTCATTTTTCACACTCTTTTTCTCAACAACGATTTGTGTTTTACCCTTCACATCAACTTTCTTCTGTTGAGTCTTCATAGTTTCAGTCTTAGGCTTCACATTTGTAACACCTTGAAAAAATTTCGTCCAATAATGTCTTGACACGTGTCATAAGGTTCCGGTATGTGAAAACAAACTTTAGAGGGACTAAAAGTGACAAACAGTGAAAACTATGGGATGTAACGGTCCAAGGTGTCAACAATGGAAGAAGAGACTCTATGATAACCCAACATAATGTTTATAACCTTAAACGGATGGTTCATGGATCATACGAAGCGGGAAATGCCCAAAAGTGAGGAATTACAAACTATAGGGGCCAAAAGTGTCAACATGTTGAATTTATACCTCTGAGTGAACTTTTGGCAGACCCGAAGCTTTATAATGCTAAAATATACTCACTAGAATATGTGGTAAAAATTTCGTGAAGTTTCGATAACGTATGAGAAAGTTATGGCCAAAACCGTACTTGAGGGGTTAAAAGCGTCAACGTCGAATTTCATGGCTTTTCGGTTGAGCGCAAAGTTATACGAGGACATTACCATGTTGGTAAATGTCCCAAGGTTCTTAAAAACCAAGTTTGGGGGTTTACGAGTCAAGATAACTAGCCGAATCATCGCGTGCGAAGACAGGGACCAAAACTGCCAATAATTGGCAAAGTTTGACAGCAGCAGAAGCCAGGCGGCCCGCCTGGACAGGCCTAAGCGGGCCGCGACCCAAGCCCAGTAACAGAATTCGCGAAAATTGCATTTTGGGTCCGAATTTGAAGTGTGTAACAGCTGTGGCCACCTCCTTTTGCTCCAATTAAATCCCATGCATGCCTATGGCAACAGTAACCTATCCTCAACCTCTGATTTCCTCTTTAAATCAGATCAAAGATCATTTCTTTGGCATTTCCTTTGTGATCAAGAAGCTCTCAATTTGCAAGAACACTCTCAAGACTTTCTGGAGCATTTCAGAACATCAAGGCCGACTCCAAGTGTTAGCTAAGCTTCATTAGGACCTTGGTAATCCTTTATATCAACCTCAAATTCGTTCTAGCATAGATTAATTGCTAAAAGTCAAACTGTTGTTCTTATACTTTGACTTTCTGATTAAACGAGTTTTACTCAGTCATTTCTCAAATTGAAACCACATATATGTTGGTATTTATGTGGGAAACAAACCCTCAAAAGGGTATTCTCTGATTCCCACTTATTGCATGCTAATTGTCGAGTCAAAGGCGTTCTTAAAAAGTCAAGAGAAGTTGTTTTTGCAAAAATAAGCTTAAATGGTAATGTAGAGGACATGCAATCTGTTTGATCATCATAAATAACTTATAATATATGTAAGAATGTGTTTTATCATAATCAACTCGACAATCTATAGTATAAATACGAATCGGAACCGAAAGTCTTGTAAAACGACTTTTTCGTAGACTATCGATTCGGATCCGTACATGCATGTTTGAGATCTGTATTGGAGAGTATTTTTAACCATTTTTATTTTAGCATAACTTTCTGGAATTTTTATATCCCGAGTCTATACTTAGCCGATTCATTTGCATGTTTCCGATTTATGCTTAAAGTTGACTATTTTGCCCTTTTTGATATAAAACGTGATTTTTGGAAAAGTGAAAGAGTAGAAATCTTTATTTCTAATATATAAACTTGCACCGAAAATTTGAGATCAGTTAGTGGTCCAGATTTTGAGTTATGGCCGATATCGTAAAACTATATCTTAAAGTTACATAAACGGCGCATTTAGCGTATAACCTATTTCAGGCCACGTTTTGATATAAAACTTTTTACCCACTGATGTTATATATTATTTTGGGAATTTTGATGATTTTTATTTAATTTTTGGCTGATCGGATCATAGATCGCTAAGTCGATTCGGTTAATGCCGGTTTTGACCGTTTAAGCCATAAAATGAGTTTTATACATTCTTTTGACCCGAAACCTTTTTCTACTGATTTTATATGTTAAATAGATTATTTTGAGCCTTCTGGAAATATAAAAATCTCATCTTTCTTTTAAAAACCCGGAAATGGCTCTAAATCGCATTTTTAGCATTTTTAGCGCATAGTAAGCGTTATACTCATTTTAAACATATAAGACTCATACCTACTGATGTATTGAGTATATTTTCATATAATAACAGTAAGTATAAGTATATAAACTCAGATTTCCAGTTTTGGCATTTTTAGCCCTCGTGAAATTACTAAAATACCCCTACGGTGCATAGTTTGATTTTAAATGTTAAGTTTGGTATATGGGTCATACCCTACTATTATAATATGTTAAATGAAGTATATTTACTGTATAAACCAGACCAGAAACTTAGATTTCTAATATGACTCTTTTATAATCTTTTAAATGACCAAAATGCCCTTCTAAGGCATAAATTGAGTTTAAAATCATTCGGGGCATAATAGAACATAACTTACTGATATTATATCATATTTAAAGCATATTATCTCAGGGAACTTGCATTTGACTCTTTTGGCTACCCGTAACGCCCTTTTAGCGTTCGGTTCGGTTTACGTAACTAGTTTGCGTAAATTGACCGAAACGGGTCAAACGTTATCATTTTTATCTCAAAATCCAGAATGTATTTAGTATACCCATATGATACAAGTATTCAAACTTGTCGGGTCTAAATCACATTCTATCCGGTCTTTCGCTTAATCGTGCGCATGTACCGTATCGTCCTTAAAACTAACCGGTCTAAGCTAAAGCTTAAATAAAAGACCCGTTAGGAATCTAATAGGTTATTATAAACCTTTGTTCCAGATTAGGAGGCCCAGTAAAAGCTACCTACACTTACCGTTTGTGATTCATACTTGCTCAGGTAAATACATTTTGACTTATTTTCCCTATACGGGCTTGGGGTACGGTATTTAAAATACCGCTTGATCGGGCGCACAAGTCCTGCACCTTATGGGTGTACAGTCTTGAATAGCTTGTGCGACTCGTTTAAACAGTCTTGTCTTACTTTAGGCTTTGGGGGGTTATTGACCGTGTCCCGGATATCCTTAGTATTATCTTACGAGATGGCCACGACCAGAGCACGGGGTGTAGGCGTACACCCGGCGTGTATAACTCTTTAATGTGGTGTGTCATTTAACCTTTAGCCCGGACAGCAGATCCCGGGCCACCATAAGTACGGGTACATGTAAATCGTTCACAAGTTTATATTGCATAAATATCCCAAGTTAATAAAAATATTTATGCCTTGTGCATTTAAATCAATTTTCAATCATTTTCAAAATGAGTCAGTCGATTTGTATTTACCAGTGTAAACTGACGTATTTTTCCCAAAAGGTTAAGTGCAGGTACTATACGAAATAGGCTGGCTGTTTCCTAAGAGCGTCCACTATAGTCTCGCAAGCTCGGACGACAAATAACTGTTGAACAATTTATTCTTTTTTTTGATCCGCCTGTGGATCCGTTTCAACTACTGTGATATTTATTATTGCACTTTATTTAAAAGTTGAAATGTATCTATTCTGCTTCCGCTGTGCATTATTATATTGTGTTGTTTGTCTATGACGATGGCAACTACGTCACTGTACCCCACACCGGGCCCACCGGTGACACGTGGAGATCGGGGTGTGA
Source organism: Helianthus annuus (assembly GCF_002127325.2). Lineage (NCBI taxonomy): Eukaryota > Viridiplantae > Streptophyta > Magnoliopsida > Asterales > Asteraceae > Helianthus > Helianthus annuus. The sequence continues at coordinate 96,421,011 of NC_035439.2, read as the reverse complement.
CAGGTTGGTATCAGAGCCAACGCTGAGTGAATTAAACACTAGTCCTTTGTGTTTAATCTCAGTTACATAATTGCACATTCCTCGATTTTCGAGTCTAGACAAAGAACTTAGGAAATGTTCAAAATTTCGGTTGTTTTATTTTTATTTATTATTAGATTTGTCTTATATATATTTTGTTGTACAACTTGTTTAATTTTTGACAGGTTCATCATGCCGCCACGTATGCGAGGACGAGGAGGATTCGCCACATCACATGACCACGAGGCAGGACCCTCACACAGGCGAGCCCCGTCAGCTTCGCACAACACTGCAGCCCATGATCTTTGGAGATCATTCGCCGAGCCAGCCAGGCACTCGGTATCTTTGAGCACCTCGCCATCCCTACCCCACTCCTTTGGGCCCCACTCTGAAAATGGGCCCCATGACTCCCATGGATCTTTCATTCCATTACACCAGTCACCTCACCACTACCCAGCACCAGCTTATCAGGGCCTGTATAACCCTGATGCCTATTTGGATGAACCAGTGGGTCATAACCCACTAGGACCTGAAGACCACTTCTCTGGTGGTAACGAGATGGAGGTCGACGAGGACACTGACCCTTCCCTGCCACCGTCCGGCACGCCTAACCATCCCATTGAGATATCGGATGGGTCACCATACAGGGGATCACCATTCAATGGTGTTGACAGCTACGAGGAGAGGTTTAAACAGCATGATTGGTTTTACACCCCCAGCCATCACAACTCTCCCATGCACCAGTCTTACCACAGTTCTCCCGTGCACTCTCAGCACCAATCTCAGCAGCAGCAGCTTCAGCAGCCGCCTTTGCAGCAGGACCCATCTGAGGCCTTTTGGCACGACGTGATCACTCCGTCGCCACCACCACCACCGGTTTTGCCTCCTCCGCCTCAAAGGCCAAGGAGGAACGCGCGTATGTCTACGCGAGGAGGGATTCGCATTGCCACCCCTCGACATTCAGGTAGCGGCCGCTACTCGCCGCTCCACGAGGAGTCAGAGATGGGAGAGTCTCAGCATCCCGTCTCAGAGGTTACTTCTGCGACTATTGCGCCACTACCGCCGCAGAACTTTGGAGAGCCCATCCCTGCGTATGCTAGCGCAGCGCAGTTCAACCCTTTCGAGCCGACTTTTCCTCCCGGTTATGATTATACGGGAGATCCCTACTGGTTAGCTTCAGGCTACAACCCTCTCAACCAGGAGAGTGCTTTTGGAGGTCCCTGGGCTACGGGACAATCAGCTTTTGGATTCCCACCGCAGGGATACCAGCAGCCGCAGCCTCCACAGCCACAGCAGTATCAGCCACCGTCGCCGGCGCCGATGATGTCGCCACCGCAAGTCCAAGAAATCCTGCAAGGGATACACGACGTGCGACGGGAATTGCAAAATGATCGCCGACACAACCGCGGTATGTTCAAGAAGATGGTTGACTTGATTAAGGGTAAGAGTAAGAAGGATTATTAAATCCTTTGTTGTTAGCTCTTTTACTCATATCCCTGCGTGGACATTTATTCCTGTATTCTACCCCTGCGTGGGTATATTTCTCTTATTCTACCCCTGCGTGGGTATGTTGTTCTGTTAACCCCTGCGTGGGTTTGTTTTGTTTTATTTGTTGTTGTTGTTATTGGTTTAGCCCCTGCGCGGGCATATTATTCATGTTATTTGAATTAAAGTCCCGTTTAGGGCAAAAAAGTGTACTAGTTAGTTTATTTAAAATTTGAAATGGTTAATTTGAATTTTTCATTTTATCTATGTGCATGAATTTAATATTTAAATAAATGGAAAATATCAATTTTTATTTGATTTGCCATTTTGATAAGAATCTTAGTAAGGTAGAACCTAGCTTGAATGTCTTATTAACAGACCTGGCCAATATGGTAAAACCTGGTTGAAAAGATTCAAATCTCTGTTAACATCTGAAAACATGTTAACATTCTTGACTAAGCGTGATTCATAAAATCACACATGTCACCCTATTTAATAAATTATCTACAGATTATATCTGTACACAAGTCTGTTTATGACTTGATACCTACGGGTTATGACTATGTCATATAGTGGCAGTTGTGGTTTATGACTCCCTGCCTAGTAAGGGATTATTTGTTTAATTATACAATGCTAATCCTATAAAAATCTAAATTTATAATTTAGTAAGTTGTCCGAAGTGACTAGGCCTATTGTGCCAATATATATATTTCATTCCATAATATAGTTGCTAATAAAAGCCTTGAATGAAATTAATTAAATTAACTATTATGGTTATCAATACCATGGTTAATAAATCGTCTAGAACGATAATACTGTTAGGTTTCTAAATAGACCTTGTCCTTTATTGTAGCTTAAAGCTACATGGCCAAATCGGAGGAGACCAACAGTCATTCTGGAGAACACCCAGATAATACCAGGATTCACGTCACTGGTGAAGAATTGCAAGCACTAATAGATAACGCTGTTGCCAAAGCTATGGATAGGCAATTCAGGGAATCTAGCGGTACTCGGAGTAGGACCCGAACAGTATCGCACGTAAAGCCCAAGACTCATTCTGAGGCTCATAGTAAGCCACCTTCTAAAAAGAGTGAGCCGAAGAAGGATGAGGAGGATAATCACTCCTCCAACCACAGCAGTATCCCTAAGCAAGAAGTCAAGCTGAAACATGATACGCACAGCAAGTCCTGTACGTACAAGTATTTCGTTTCATGCAAACCCAGGGATTTTACTGGGGAAAAAGGAGCAGTTGATTGCATGACGTGGATTGATGAGATGGATACTATGGTTGATATCAGCGGGTGTGCTGATAGGGACGTCGTGAAGTACGTGTCCCAGTCGTTCAAGGGAGATGCGTTAGCATGGTGGAAGTCACTCCTACAAGCTGCCGGTAAGGCCACACTGTACGGTATGTCATGGGAACAGTTTGTGGCCCTGATCAAAGAGAATTTCTGCCCGCAGCATGAGGTCGAAAGAATTGAATCGGATTTTGTATCCCTAGTTATGAAGAACCTCGATTGTCAAGCGTATCTTACTACGTTCAACACTTTATCTCGGTTAGTGCCTTATCTGGTGACCCCGGAGCCGCGAAGGATTGCTCGATTTATTGGGGGTCTGGCACCGGAGATAAAGGCAAGCGTCAAGGCTTCAAGGCCTACGACATTTAGATCCGTAGCTGATCTATCCCTCTCCCTCACTCAAGATGTAGTCAGACTGAGAGCTATGAAGAGCTCAGAGGAAAACAAGAGGAAACGTGAGGATGACACCTCACGAAGATCTGAGAAACGACACAAAGGAAACAACGACCATAGGAAAGGGTCGGGGTTCAAGAAAGGAGATCAGTCGGGTGAAAAACCCAGATGCAAGAACTGCAAGAGACACCATTTTGGGAAATGTCGTTTGGAGACGAAATCCCAGTCTCAAGAAAAGCGAAGTGGAATCTGCAAGTCCACAGACCATAAGGCATTGGATTACAAGAGGATTAAGGATGCAACTTGTTTTGGTTGCAACGAGAAATGGCATATCCGGCCAAATTGCCCAAAGAATGCAAAGAAAGCTGACGACGGGAAGAAGACTAATGCGAGAGTCTTCAGAATGGACGCCAAGGAAGCAGTTCTAGACGACAACGTCATTACAGGTACGTTTCTTGTAAATGATGTTTTTGCTAGAGTCTTGTTTGATTCAGGAGCTGATAAGTCGTTTGTAGATGATAAGTTTTGTAAATTGTTGAACCTTCCTGTTAAAACCTTAAGCGTGAAATATGAGGTGGAATTAGCCGATGGAACCATAGAAACCGCCTCGACTGTTCTAGATGGGTGTGTTATATCCATTAGGAATCATTCTTTCCCGTTATCCTTGCTTCCCTTTAAGCTAGCTAGATTCGACATAGTGATAGGCATGGATTGGTTATCGAGTAACCAAGCCCAGATTCTGTGCAATAGAAAGCAAGTAGTAGTGAAAACTCCATCTGGTGAGTCACTTACTATTCAAGGAGACACCCAGCATGGATTGCCGGAGCAAGTGTCCATGCTCAAGGCATCCAGATGCATGCAGAAAGGATGTGTCATTTATATGGCACAAGTTACCATTGATGAGCCGAAGCCGAAGATTGAGGATATCCCTGTTATCTCGGAATATCCTGAGGTATTCCCAGAAGAACTACCCGGTTTGCCACCAGATAGGCAAGTGGAGTTTCGGATAGACATCATTCCAGGCGCTGCGCCTGTAGCAAGAGCACCATACAGATTGGCACCAACGGAGATGAAGGAGTTGAGGACGCAGTTGGATGATTTGTTAGCTAAAGGTTTTATTAGACCTAGCTCGTCTCCTTGGGGAGCGCCAATCTTGTTCGTTAAAAAGAAGGATGGGTCGATGCGTCTGTGCATCGACTACCGTGAGCTTAACAAGGTCACTATTAAGAATAGATATCCGTTACCCAGGATCGACGATCTGTTCGATCAGTTGCAGGGAGCAAGCTATTTCTCAAAGATCGACCTGAGGTCAGGTTATCATCAGTTGAAAGTCAAGGATGAAGATGTGCACAAGACAGCGTTTAGGACTCGTTATGGACATTACGAGTTCCTAGTGATGCCTTTCGGGCTCACAAACGCACCAGCCGCATTCATGGATCTCATGAATCGTGTCTGCAAGCCCTATTTAGATAAGTTCGTCATCGTCTTTATTGATGACATCCTTATCTACTCGAAGAGCCAAGCTGACCATGAGAAACACCTTCGTTGTATTCTCAAACTTCTGCATCAAGAGAAGCTTTATGCCAAATTTTCGAAGTGTGAATTCTGGCTTCGAGAAGTCCAATTCCTTGGACATGTAGTAAGTGAGCGTGGCATCCAAGTAGATCCCGCTAAAGTAGAAGCAGTCATGAACTGGCAGGAGCCGAAGACTCCTACCGAGATTCGCAGTTTCCTAGGATTGGCAGGATATTATAGGCGATTTATTAAGAACTTTTCAAGAATTGCTGCGCCCCTAACTTCGTTGACTCGTAAGAAGATTAAGTTTGATTGGGGCCCTAAGCAGCAGGAATCTTTTGACATCCTGAAGAAGAAGTTGAGCAACGCGCCAGTGTTGACACTGCCCGATGGCATAGAAGATTTCATAGTGTATTGCGATGCATCGCACACTGGTATGGGCTGTGTGCTCATGCAGAAAGGCAAAGTCATTGCCTACGCTTCTCGCCAGCTAAAGGTGCACGAGAAGAACTACACCACCCACGATTTGGAATTGGGTGCGGTTGTGTTTGCTTTGAAGCTATGGAGACATTACTTGTACGGAACCAAGTGTATAATATATTCGGATCACAAGAGTCTTCAACACTTGTTCAATCAGAAGGAATTGAACATGCGTCAAAGGCGATGGATGGAAACTTTAAATGATTATGACTGCGAGATAAGATACCATCCAGGCAAGGCAAATGTAGTTGCCGACGCCTTAAGCAGAAAGGAAAGGGTGAAACCAATCAGAATCAATGCCAAGCGCATTGAAATAAGAAATAATTTGAACGAAAGGGTGTTAGCTGCACAGAAGGAAGCTGTGTTGGAAGCTAACTATCCTGCAGAGAAGTTAGGAGTAACTGAGGAGCAGTTATCCTACGACAAAGATGGAATGCTACGACTAAACGGACAAATATGGGTTCCAGTTTATGGAGGACTTCGGGATGTTATCCTCCAGGAAGCCCACAGCTCTAAATACTCCGTTCATCCTAGAGCTGATAAGATGTACCAGGATTTGAAAGCAAACTACTGGTGGATTGGTTTGAAAAAGTCAGTAGCTGAGCACGTAGCTAAATGTTTGACTTGTGCGCAAGTCAAGGCTGAGCATCAGAAGCCGTCAGGTTTGCTTCAACAACCTGAAATTCCCAAGTGGAAATGGGAAATGGTGACAATGGATTTCATCACCAAGTTGCCGAAGACGAAAAAGGGAAATGATACCATATGGGTCATAGTAGATAGACTGACTAAGTCAGCTCATTTTCTACCCATCAAGGAGACGTATAGCTCCGATATGTTAGCTCAATTATACGTCGATAAGATTGTAGCGTTGCATGGTCTACCTGTATCTATTCTCTCCGATAGAGATACTAGATATACGTCACATTTTTGGAAGAGTTTCCAACAATCGTTGGGCACTCGTTTGAATTTTAGTACGGCTTATCATCCTCAGACTGATGGTCAAAGTGAGCGTACTATTCAAACTTTGGAAGACATGCTTCGTGCATGTGCGATCGATTTGGGTGGTAGTTGGGATAAGAACCTACCACTGATTGAATTCTCCTACAACAATAGCTACCATTCCAGCATCAAGGCTGCGCCTTTTGAAGCCCTATACGGTAGAAAGTGTAGATCGCCCATTTGTTGGGCAGAAGTTGGAGATGTCCAGTTGTCAGGACCAGATATCGTCTTTGAGACGACAGACAAGATAGTTCAGATTCGCGATCGTTTAAAAGCTGCCAGGGATAGGCAGAAAAGTTATGCGGATCCTAAGCGCAAAGATTTTCACTTCGATGTAGGTGATAAAGTATTGCTTAAAGTATCGCCCTGGAAGGGTGTGATGCGATTTGGAAAGAAAGGCAAGCTGAGCCCGAGATATATAGGACCTTTCGAGATTATCGAACGTGTCGGGTCAGTCGCTTACAAGTTAAACTTGCCTGAAGAACTTAGCGCTATTCATAATGTGTTCCACATCTGTAATTTGAAGAAGTGTATCGCTGACGATTCACTGGTTATACCGCATACGGATATACACATAGATGAGAGTTTGAAGTTCGTGGAAAAACCTTTGTCGATCGAGGATCGACAGGTGAAAAAGCTTCGAAGGAAGTACATACCTATTGTAAAGGTCAAATGGGATGCCCGTAGAGGTCCCGAATACACGTGGGAAGTGGAATCCACGATGCAAGAGAAATATCCTCATTTGTTTCAGTAAATCTCGAGGTCGAGATTTCTTTTAAGGGGGTGAGGATGTAACACCTCGAAAAAATTTCGTCCAATAATGTCTTGACACGTGTCATAAGGTTCCGGTATGTGAAAACAAACTTTAGAGGGACTAAAAGTGACAAACAGTGAAAACTATGGGACGTAAGGGTCCAAGGTGTCAACAATGGAAGAATAGACTCTATGATAACCCAACATAATGTTTATAACCTTAAACGGATGGTTCATGGATCATACGAAGCGGAAAATGCCCAAAAGTGAGGAATTACAAACTATAGGGGCCAAAAGTGTCAACATGTTGAATTTATACCTCTGAGTGAACTTTTGGCAGACCCGAAGCTTTATAATGCTAAAATATACTCACTAGAATATGTGGTAAAAATTTCGTGAAGTTTCGATAACGTATGAGAAAGTTATGGCCAAAACCGTACTTGAGGGGTTAAAAGCGTCAACGTCGAATTTCATGGCTTTTCGGTTGAGCGCAAAGTTATACGAGGACATTACCATGTTGGTAAATGTCCCAAGGTTCTTAAAAACCAAGTTTGGGGGTTTACGAGTCAAGATAACTAGCCGAATCATCGCGTGCGAAGACAGGGACCAAAACTGCCAATAATTGGCAAAGTTTGACAGCAGCAGAAGCCAGGCGGCCCGCCTGGACAGGCCTAAGCGGGCCGCGACCCAAGCCCAGTAACAGAATTCGCGAAAATTGCATTTTGGGTCCGAATTTGAAGTGTGTAACAGCTGTGGCCACCTCCTTTTGCTCCAATTAAATCCCATGCATGCCTATGGCAACAGTAACCTATCCTCAACCTCTGATTTCCTCTTTAAATCAGATCAAAGATCATTTCTTTGGCATTTCCTTTGTGATCAAGAAGCTCTCAATTTGCAAGAACACTCTCAAGACTTTCTGGAGCATTTCAGAACATCAAGGCCGACTCCAAGTGTTAGCTAAGCTTCATTAGGACCTTGGTAATCCTTTATATCAACCTCAAATTCGTTCTAGCATAGATTAATTGCTAAAAGTCAAACTGTTGTTCTTATACTTTGACTTTCTGATTAAACGAGTTTTACTCAGTCATTTCTCAAATTGAAACCACATATATGTTGGTATTTATGTGGGAAACAAACCCTCAAAAGGGTATTCTCTGATTCCCACTTATTGCATGCTAATTGTCGAGTCAAAGGCGTTCTTAAAAAGTCAAGAGAAGTTGTTTTTGCAAAAATAAGCTTAAATGGTAATGTAGAGGACATGCAATCTGTTTGATCATCATAAATAACTTATAATATATGTAAGAATGTGTTTTATCATAATCAACTCGACAATCTATAGTATAAATACGAATCGGAACCGAAAGTCTTGTAAAACGACTTTTTCGTAGACTATCGATTCGGATCCGTACATGCATGTTTGAGATCTGTATTGGAGAGTATTTTTAACCATTTTTATTTTAGCATAACTTTCTGGAATTTTTATATCCCGAGTCTATACTTAGCCGATTCATTTGCATGTTTCCGATTTATGCTTAAAGTTGACTATTTTGCCCTTTTTGATATAAAACGTGATTTTTGGAAAAGTGAAAGAGTAGAAATCTTTATTTCTAATATATAAACTTGCACCGAAAATTTGAGATCAGTTAGTGGTCCAGATTTTGAGTTATGGCCGATATCGTAAAACTATATCTTAAAGTTACATAAACGGCGCATTTAGCGTATAACCTATTTCAGGCCACGTTTTGATATAAAACTTTTTACCCACTGATGTTATATATTATTTTGGGAATTTTGATGATTTTTATTTAATTTTTGGCTGATCGGATCATAGATCGCTAAGTCGATTCGGTTAATGCCGGTTTTGACCGTTTAAGCCATAAAATGAGTTTTATACATTCTTTTGACCCGAAACCTTTTTCTACTGATTTTATATGTTAGATAGATTATTTTGAGCCTTCTGGAAATATAAAAATCTCAGCTTTCTTTTAAAAACCCGGAAATGGCTCTAAATCGCATTTTTAGCATTTTTAGCGCATAGTAAGCGTTATACTCATTTGAAACATATAAGACTCATACCTACTGATGTATTGAGTATATTTTCATATAATAACAGTAAGTATAAGTATATAAACTCAGATTTCCAGTTTTGGCATTTTTAGCCCTCGTGAAATTACTAAAATACCCCTACGGTGCATAGTTTGATTTTAAATGTTAAGTTTGGTATATGGGTCATACCCTACTGTTATAATATGTTAAATGAAGTATATTTACTGTATAAACCAGACCCGAAACTTAGATTTCTAATATGACTCTTTTATAATCTTTTAAATGACCAAAATGCCCTTCTAAGGCATAAATTGAGTTTAAAATCATTCGGGGCATAATAGAACATAACTTACTGATATTATATCATATTTAAAGCATATTATCTCAGGGAACTTGCATTTGACTCTTTTGGCTACCCGTAACGCCCTTTTAGCGTTCGGTTCGGTTTACGTAACTAGTTTGCGTAAATTGACCGAAACGGGTCAAATGTTATCATTTTATCTCAAAATCCAGAATGTATTTAGTATACCCATATGCTACAAGTATTCAAACTTGTCGGGTCTAAATCACATTCTATCCGGTCTTTCGCTTAATCGTGCGCATGTACCGTACCGTCCTTAAAACTAACCGGTCTAAACTAAAGCTTAAATAAAAGACCTGTTAGGAATCTAATAGGTTATTATAAACCTTTGTTCCAGATTAGGAGGCCCAGTAAAAGCTACCTACACTTACCGTTTGTGATTCATACTTGCTCAGGTAAATACATTTTGACTTATTTTCCCTATACGGGCTTGGGGTACGGTATTTAAAATACCGCTTGATCGGGCGCACAAGTCCTGCACCTTATGGGTGTACAGTCTTGAATAGCTTGTGCGACTCGTTTAAACAGTCTTGTCTTACTTTAGGCTTTGGGGGGTTATTGACGGTGTCCCGGATATCCTTGGCATTATCTTACGAGATGGCCACGACCAGAGCACGGGGTGTAGGCGTACACCCGGCGTGTATAACTCTTTAATGTGGTGTGTCATTTAACCTTTAGCCCGGACAGCAGATCCCGGGCCACCATAAGTACGGGTACATGTAAATCGTTCACAAGTTTATATTGCATAAATATCCCAAGTTAATAAAAATATTTATGCCTTGTGCATTTAAATCAATTTTCAATCATTTTCAAAATGAGTCAGTCGATTTGTATTTACCAGTGTAAACTGACGTATTTTTCCCAAAAGGTTAAGTGCAGGTACTATACGAAATAGGCTGGCTGTTTCCTAAGAGCATCCACTATAGTCTCGCAAGCTCGGACGACAAATAACTGTTGAACAATTTATTCTTTTTTTTTATCCGCCTGTGGATCCGTTTCAACTACTGTGATATTTATTATTGCACTTTATTTAAAAGTTGAAATGTATCTATTCTGCTTCCGCTGTGCATTATTATATTGTGTTGTTTGTCTATGACGATGCCAACTACGTCACTGTACCCCACACCGGGCCCACCGGTGACACGTGGAGATCGGGGTGTGACAACATTGGTACACTTTCGTGCAATGTGACCAACTTGATTACATCTGAAACAAGTTCGAGTATCAGCCACTCGACTTGTGGCTTCAGACTGAGACTGAGAAGCTCTTTTCTCAAAGAACTCTTTGTTTGATTTTGAAAAAAATTCTTTTTCTTCATCAGCAAGTGAACTCGAACTGTTCACAAACTTTTTCTTCTCAACAAACCTCTTGTTTGGAACATTTCTTTTCTGATACAATTTACCCCCCTGATAACCACCTGACCAGCTGTTTCTGTTGTTATTATAAACACGCGGTGGATTAACAGATTTCTTGTTGTAAACTTTTTCTTTCTCAAACCTCATTTTACTTTTCTTTTGACTCAGATTGTTCACTGCTGACAACTCAACTTCGACCAGTTTGAAAACATTTGTCAATTTGTTCATGTTTACATTCTCAATCGGAAACTCAGAATCTGAAAACAACTTATCCGATCCCGACATCTTGTACATAACAAGAGTAGGTTCATCATTTAAGTTGTTCTTGGACTTTTGTTTCGGAATGTATTTGTCCAAGAAACACCCATCTTCCTCAGTAGTATCACTATCTGTTTTTAGCACATTTTCAACAACACCTTTTACAATATCATTTTGGACACTATCGTCATTGGAAGATGTGAACGTGACATCAATATTCTCCGGAAGTTTAACTTCACTTTCTTCCTCAAGTTCAACCAACCCAAATTGTTTTTTCGTGTATTTATCAAGAACAGGTGGTGGAACTCTATGAAAACCCACCCCGGTTCCATCAGAATACACATCTTCGCCAGCTTTGTTTTTCCCGATGGGTTTGGGAACAATGTGCTGTAACACAAAGCTTGCGGAGCTATAGCTGTTAAGCTTCAACTGGATTCGCTCGTTTTCAATTTCAGCCTCTTGAACTTTAAGTTTCAAATTAGCGATTTCATCCAGTTGCTTATTGATTGATTCTTCTTTTATTCTCAGCACTGCTTTTAGATGTTCGTTTTCTTTAAAAGTTTTACCATTTCGATCATCACTATCTTTCACTGTGCTTTTGAGTTTTTCAATTTTTTCAGAAATCTGACGGTTTTCAAGAATTAACTTTTCATTTTCTTATTTAACTTTTTCATGTTCAATTTTATCATTTTCAATTTGAGCAGTTAATTCTTTAATCCGTTCAGTTGAAGCTTTAACTGTTTTGTCACGCGCAAGAATCTGATTCTCAACGCTTCTGACCTTTGCTGTCAGATCTTTAACTTTCTCACCGTTGAGATACGTGACAGTGTTACAAAATTTGCATTCTTTGTTGCAATTTTTGCAATCAGCATTTCCTCCGATCTTTTTACCTGACGCATTTGTTGACGAGTTTGGACGGACCTGGCCTTTTGACTCAGACACGGAGTTAGAGTCTACCTCAAGTGCTTTAGCAGCTAGCACTTTGTCAGCCATTTTTCCCGGGTTCTCTGCAGTCAGCTCCTGCGTTGTATCGATAATGCCGGTATCAATCTTCTTTGCTTTCTCGATCTCTTCTTCCTCCTTTCTCTTCTTTCTCTTTCTCTTCTTCTTTCATTTTCTCAGTTGGAGTTCCCCACCATTTGTGTTGCCAATACTCATCATCTTCTTTTATCTCCTTGATGATGGCTTCCAGATCAAGCGTTTTGTCATCGATCGCAATATTTCCATACTCATCAAGATAACACTCCCTGTCCGGATCCCATCTTCTTGCTCTTCTAGCTTCCAGATAGATACGAGAAATTCTAATGATTCTGTTTTCAGCAATCATTTTCCGATAGCTATACTTCTTCTCTTCAGTACGATCATCTTTCCACGGAATAGGTTCATCGTTTTTCGCCATGAATGCGTAACCAACCGCATCTTCTTCCGGTAAAACATCTTTACTCCAATCATACCCCTCATCATCGTAGATCACCGCAAGAGCCCTAGATTTGTCTCTGTTATCTTCAGTCTGCTTTAATCTAGGTGGCTCAGATTTATTCTGGTGATAAATCGCCTTCTTGTAATAATCATCTCTGAAAGGGTTCTCTGACTCATCAGCATAAGCGTTCATGCATTCTCGCTTGAAGTGACCTTTCTGCTTACACTTGAAGCATGTCACCTTGGATTTGTCGAACCCCAGCTTGGTAGATGGACCACCAATCGTCTTCCTGCCGGTAATTTCCATAAAACGTTGTGCTCTACGAACAACACTTGCCATAGCCCAACGAATATCGATTAGCTCCATTTCTTCAGGATCTATTTGGTCATAGTCCTCTTTCGTTAGGTTTGTGTTACCGATATTTCTAGCTACTAACCCTTCATATGATTCCAAGACGGACGCCAAGAAAACCATCTGCTGCTTAGCCGACTCCTCGTCAAAATTCTGAGCATTCTTCAAATCTATTGCGATGTTGCACTGAAACTTTGCATCAGAATGACTTGCAGATGATGAAGATCCACCGTGATAACCACTGTGACTTCCACTGCTTTGACTGCTTTGACTTTCTTTACTTGCTGTCGACACATTCTCAGCAGAAAATGCAGTTTTTGGAGAAGTTGCTTTTGGCATCATGCTTTTCGGATAATAAAGATCCAAATTTTGCTGGTAAGATGAGTGATTGACTTTGTACGTCTTCTTCAACTCTAACTCGATACTTTCAAGTCTTTCAATCACTAAATCTGGAGTCAACTTTGCAGGCTCAATAGTGTTTTTCAGCATAAGCGCATAATATCTCCAATCCACCTCATCTGGTAATGAATCGAACAGTTTGTCAACAAGTTCTTCATCAGAATATTTGATTTCATGTCTTGCTAATTCCAGCTTCAGATGACTTAACCTTTCTATCATGTTACAAACTGACTCATTCTTGAGACAACCAAACATATCAAACTCTTTCCTAAGAAGTTTCTTTTTACTTTTTACAATTTCAGTACTTCCTAGACATTTCTTTTCTAGCTTTTGCCAAAGATCTTTTGCATTTGAATAATCGATCAAAGAGATTATGTCCTCCTGAACCGACTGAAATAACAAAGCTACACACTTTTGCTCAGCTACAAATGCATCAATCTCTTCAGCCGATCTTAACGCTTCACCATTTTTGTTTCCATTGGCATAACCGTTCTTCAAACTTTTCCAGCTGGGAAATGCGAATGCCATCAGCCAATCTTCAAACTTCCTAGACCACTGGCTGTACTCCTCGATAGCCATAAGCTTTGGGGGTTTATTGAATGTTCCGAAGGCACTTTCCGATTCCCAAGCTTCCTTTTTCTTTTCTTTCGGTGGATTCTCATGTTCTTTGCTTGATGAAGTATCATTGTTTCCGGAATTTCCCGTGAATGCGTACATGTCGCTGAACGGGTTCAAGAAAATATCATCCATTTTTAATGTACCTACAAAATCAGCAAACACTTAGACAAATTTTAGAAATTTTAGAAAATGATGACTGATAAGCGAAACTATCAGCAATGATGACAATCAAGCGAAACAGATAAGTGTCAGATAAGCGGAACTCCAATGTCCGAATAAGCGAACCAGGTAAATGCCTATTCAAGCGGACCAGATAAGTGTCTGTTCAAGCGGACCTAAACTTGTCTGTTCAAGCAGAACTATATGGTTTGAATAAGCGAAAGTATCAGTGGTCTTAGAAGAGGAACTATCAAGTTGTTCTTATAAGCGAAACCAACAAATTCCTATAAGCGAAACTGATAAGCGAATCTGTCCGAATAAGCGAAACTACTTGTCTGAATAAGCGAGACTATCAGTTCGTTTCAAGCGGAACTATGTATTTCAAGCGAAACCTACAAGCAAAACTAGGTCTTTCAAGCGGAACCTTCGATGTCCGTATAAGCGGAACCTAGTTCTAACAAGGTTTCACCATGTTTTAGTCCGAATTTTAACTTGAAACTTTCTAGGGTTTGTTATTACTGTATATCACACAATATAGTCAAAATTCAGGCCATTTCAACCGTAGAAACCAGTTCAAACTGAAAAAGTATGAGAGAGAATGAGTAGAAATCAGAGAAATCGGTAGAATCAAGCTGTAGTAGTATGAACTCCTCGTCCTGAGCTCTGATACCACTTGTTGGACCGTTTTCCGACCCTGAATAGTCAGTAGAGAACGTTCATCTTAACGTTTTAAGGCGGAATCAACGTAAATGAAGTAACAACAGCTTTCCTATTCAATTCCTTTCCTTTTATTGCTTTCTGATGTAAATTTGACAGAGTTTCACACCTAAAGCACACAACAGATCCGCTTTAACATACACGCATGACTGATCAGGTTTCGCTTCTAATTCCTATTTATAGTCCCTATAGTTTCGCTTGAATGACAAGCCAAATAAGCGAAACCTCATTTAACCTAATAAGCGAAACCTTATCTTGACAAATAAGTGGAACCTCTACTAACATGTTCATACAAGCGAAACTACTATAATATACATGAATTTTACTTTCTAGCTTCTAATTTGACCAATCTTGACCTAAGACTTGATGTAGACGAAGTCAACAGACATTCCATGCATCAACAGACTCGAATTATCGGAGGAACTCAGCAACGTACACCCGACTTTCCACGTTTCGAACCTCAAGAAATGCCTAGCCGAAGAAAACCTGCATGTCCCTCTTGAGGATCTGCAAGTCAACGAAACTCTACACTTCGTGGAAAAGCCAGTAGAAATCATGGACCGAGAGACCAAGAAACTTTGACGCTCATGCATTCCTATAGTGAAGGTTCGCTGGGAAGGCAAACGCAGCGCCGACTTCACTTGGGAACTCGAGAGTGATATGAAAGCTAAATATCCACATCTCTTCGTTACGCCTGCGCCATAATTTCGGGACGAAATTCCCTAAAGTAGGGGAGGCTGTAACTACCCGACCTTTCGGGTCGTTATAATAAGAAATAACAGATCTACCATTTCTTGCTTAATTATTGTTTATTTCTTACTTAATTACCTTGTACTCTCGAGATTTCGATTATCGCAAAGGGTTTTCACTACATTTTAAACTATGTTTTACAACGCATTCACAACGCTTATTCAAAACGCAGTTATCGCATTCAACGCTATTAGAGCGCATACTATTAGAACGCATTTTATTGCATATTACATCGCATGCTTATACTAAACGCTATGTCATCGCAATCCCATCGTAACTTGAAACGCAGATTTACTTCTATGCATCTTAGTCATTACGTGTGTTACTTGTGTGATTACTTATTTAACGATTATGTGGTTATCTCATCGCAATGCTGATTCGCAACTCGCTTAAACGCAACGCAACGCTTAACGCACGAAACGAAAGTTGGAAAACTAACTCGCACCAGTCGTCTGTGTGACAACTGTCAAATTTGCATGCATCCGTATAGTTAATTAATATTTAATTTGTGCTTAATGACTGTGCTTGATTACAACTGTTGATTAAACTGCTTTCTGATTTCTGTTACATACGTACATATGCATCACATCTATATTGTCACTCCATTTATTACACACAAACTTTAGTGATAAACTTGATGCACAAAGCACAGTTAGCACAGAGAGAAGATAACTCAGACACCTGCTGACAATGCCAGCACATAGACAGAAACTATATTGAGGCCCAGTATGAGCCAGGGACAAGGTACTACACTAGTATGGAGTGTAGGGAAGTAAGGACCATAAAACTGCGTCACTAGGTAATAGTTCAGGTGCCAGAAAGTGCCTAAAACCCACTCTAAGTGCAGAATTCTGCATTTATTACCAAAATTCAGCATTTAAATACGCTAGTCACTTGCAAAAGTATGGCAAAATGGTCTTGTATGCTTTCCTAAGTGCCGGGAATTAATTGTGACACAAAAAGCTATATAAAAGACACTTTACGGAATAATTAAGCACTTTTACGGAACAGTATCAAACCGAATAACCGGACATTACCCGGAACACAAAAATATTGTTAAACACATTGTTTCACTGTTATTAAGCTAGTTATGGTCCCCGAACACTTGAACACACTATATTATGACATAACATATAAATACTTAACTAAATCACTTACTTTACCATCCTGAACTAACTAACATAGTTCAAACCCAACTAAACTACCCCCCCCCCCTAAACCGGTTATGGAACATGGGACCCCCAAGATTTTATCTAATTTTTTATTAGATCATGCCTTGTCCTTGTGAAACACTAGACCTAATGGTTAATGCATGGTTGGAAGTTTCTTTATAAATCCAAGAGTCCTAGTCCTTCATTATCATCTTCACAACTCCAACAAAACTCTCTCCTCTCTCCCTCTCTTGGCTTCGGCCGAACACAAGCAACACCACCATCATCATCATTCAAACATCTTCATCCATTTTACTTGCATACAAAGGTGTTAAGGATCATACAACGAAGCTTGGTGCTCTTGGAATTGGAAGGACCTTCTCTATTTGCTATTAACCACCACTTTTCTCCTCTTGAACTTCCCTAGCCTTGAGCTAGTGGTAAGAACTTAAATCCCTTCATTTTACATCTTATGCAAGTGGTTAAAGTAAGATGCATGATGTTAATATTGAAAAACACTAAGAATCAAAGGAATGAAGCCTTAACATAAGCTTAAATCTTGAAGAAACTATGTTATTTTAATGATAATATGCTTGATGATTATTGTTGTTTGTGAAAATGATGTTGATTATCATGTAGCCTTGCTAAATCATGATTAAAAACATGATCTAGCAAGATGAGAGGATGAACATGGTTAAAGGATATGAATCATCCTCACAAAAAGTCATGAGCTTGAATAAACATGATGTTCCTTGTAAAATAAAGAACAAGTAAGTTTAAAGTCTTGAAAAAAAAAATCTAAATGTTTCAAGTATGATTTACCAAGAGACCAAGTTAAAAATACAAGTTTACTAAACCTTGGCTCTTTCATAAATATACATCATTTTTGGTGATTAACAAAGTGAAGGAACACATGAGTAACAAGAAAAATACATGAAGGAGCATTTTTAGAAAATATGAACAAAAGTTGTAAACATCCATATTCTTTAAAAATGGAGTTTTTAAAGAAACCATTACACTTCCAAGGGTAACAAAACTTACTAATTACACTAGTAAGTTACTACACATTACCATCCTATAAATTAGCAACTTTTGGTTGCATTGTGTGTTGTACCTCAAGCTTTGGGGATTTTTCAAAAAAAAAAAGAACTTTGATTTTTCAATTTTAACCCAAACTTTTTCATATTTTGTATTTTGACCTCTTTTATTT
Organism: Helianthus annuus; assembly: GCF_002127325.2. Taxonomy (NCBI): domain Eukaryota; kingdom Viridiplantae; phylum Streptophyta; class Magnoliopsida; order Asterales; family Asteraceae; genus Helianthus; species Helianthus annuus. Next base: position 96,403,275 of record NC_035439.2, on the reverse strand, counting down.
TTTTTACAATTTAACACAACACTTTATTATTTACAACTTTAGTCCCTCATACTTTTTATCTTTCGCAAGTTTTTCGTTTTACGTTTCGTTCTAAATTTTACGAGTTAACATCTCGTAGCGTTCATGTGAGGTTCAACGTTTTTTGCTCTATTTTTTCAAATTTGACAGACCCGTCGCAACGTGTCCATTTTTTCTCTTTTGAAAAGTTCATCACAACGGGCGGATCCTAGATCGACTAAGTTATTATTTTCTACATTTTACGTTTCTGGTTAATTTCTTCGCATTAACACACTGTAACGGGTGTGTGTGGTTCAAGGTTTTTAAGTCTGTTTTTCGTTCAGTGTAATTTTTACCATTTTATCTATTTTATTTTTACGATGTTGAGAGTCGATGCCGTTGTGGCATTGGTGCTATTTGGAACGGTTTTACGAACGTTTTTAACCTATTAAAATTTTTACTAATATTTTGTTTCGGTTTACTCCTATAGTTCCTTTACTTAAAAACTATTTTTTACGTGTCTATTTTATGTACATGTATGTATAAATATGATTTGTTCTACATTCCGACGTAAACTTTTTTTTACAGATGAGTCAGGTCAAATATGATATGTTTTCGTTTAAAGAAACCATTTTTACGTGTATATTTTATGTACGTTTTGGTATAAATTCAAGTTATACATTTCGACGTAAACTTTTTTAGATAATGATTCAGGTCAAATATAATTTGTTTTCGTGTTTTTTCTATGTATGTTTTGAACCGAGTGGAGTCAAATTATGCTTTCTTTTTCTCCCTTTTTTTCGAAAGCTCTAATTAATCCCTTTCGATTACATGTGCATATTTTCCTTCATGCCCGTTACGTTTTCTATGTATGAGTTGGGTCACATATAATACGTTATGATTGTTCGATATGAATTTGATTTACTTTACGTTGATCCAATCACAATGCTTATACAGGTTACATTGAGTTCAACTGGATACGTCGAAATGTGTGTTTTCATATGGTTAATGCATCATATAACGTTTAGATGAATCCATTCAATGTTTACGATGTACCCGCGCCGCAACGCGGGCGGGTCTTAACCCTAGTTTTTTTATAAATTTTCAAGTTCATGAGTTGGTAGTTTATGCTAGTTTTAACAAGATTGGTAAGTAGAGATTGTATATTGTTGATTGAAAATTGTTGGATGGATTTTTGAAAGAAAATGATATGCTAATAAGCATGGACACCTCCAATTACAAAGGAAACTCTAGCGAAATTTTCTAAAATTCCAACACTTAGAAAAAAATTTTCTAACAAATGTTACAAGCATATTTTACAACTTGTGTTACGAATATAAACTTCGCGATTGGTTTTGTCACAAAAATACAAAGTATCAGAGGTTGGATTTACAAATAAAAGTGGGTAAATATATATTTAGAATATATATTTTATACTAAGACACTTACGTGGTTATTTGTATATTTTGTGGATTAGTTATATTATTTTAGGGTAAAATAATATAACTTAACAAAAGACTTTGACATTTACAACTCCAAAATAATACCAAAAACATCAAGGAATAAAATATTTAAGTTACATACTTGGTATTGTGAAACCGAACAAGAAAACGTAACTTATGAAATATTCCAGGAAATACTCTTATACACATATTTTGAGTAAAATATTATTTTGGAAACTAAGGAAGTAAAAATATATTATTTTTGGGAAAAATACATATATTTTGGGAGTACGTTATTAATGGACAAATAAACTAAATATATTTTCCGAAGCGGGACTTAAAACATATATTGGGAATATATCGGTATATTTTAATGGGAATTATGCACCGGAATACGACGCCAATACATGGCTAAATACACACATACAAAATACAGATACACATGTATGAGATAACCCCCATCCTTGGGAAGGAGATATGGATATAAATACTTGAGAAGTATAAAGTATTACCACAAAAATATTGATTTACAAATATTCCATATTTTATAAATATAATTTAGAGTTAAAATATTGATTATTTTAACAAATAAATTACATACTTGGAATACTATCAAAGGCACTAATCAATACTAAGATAAGGCATGACCCGCTCATCTAACAGACCGTAGTACGCATGTAGATAGTCGTGCGTTCTAGTGGAAGCTTCGAGTTACATTGGATTCGAAGACGCAAAACAGTGAGTTCATGTTTCCCCCTTTTCTTTTTAACTGTTTTCAGTTTTATAAACTTCGGGGGTGAAATACATGTTACAATTATACAAACATTTTTATACATGGTATGATTAGCTTAAGGAGGGCATACAACTTAGATCATGTGAGTGGGTAGGCGGATACTTAAGGCCATTAATCCTCGTCATTGGACCGAGGGACATGAGTGATAGATCTATTTGGGTGTAGCGAGCCCCACCCCTGAGTCCGCCGAGTGGACCACGTGGTGACTATATCTTCCAGCCGGAAGCCCGGTGCGAAATCTGTTAGGTTTGAGTCTTCCTGCATCACTTCACACATATCAATGGCCTTGTAAACCATTGGTGATCTCTTTTTTTTCCTTATTGCTACATACCAGGGACTTACATACATACTTACAACGTTTCAAAGGTTTATACATACATACTCACATGCACATGAACTCGCTCAACTTTTGTTGATGTTTTTCAAACTACATGTATTTCAGGGAACTAATGGATCTGGCACGGTATGCATGTATTTCAAGCTGCGTTTGAGTAAAGATGTCATCCAGGGTTATAGGGTTTAGGGGTGTAACCTCTACTTGGACGGGTTACATATCTCTAAACCTATTTTTTGTTTAAGATCTTTTGCTGAGTCCGTACGAAATCATTTAAACAAGTCATGATTTGTAACTTATTATGGGGTTGATGTTTTATGACTAGTATGTTGTGGTATTTTCTAAACTTTATTAATGGATGAACATCTCATGTTTTTATCATATAGCATTGTTATGATTGTTGCTATGGTATTCAGAAGTCACACCAAAATGATCCACGCTTCCGCAAAAGCCACTATGTGACAGCTTGGTATCAGAGCCTCGATCGTAGCAAACTAGGATTCATTCTCGAGTCTAGACTACGATCAATAGGGCTCTCACGAAAACGCTTTTACGAACATGTTTTCATTGCATACACAAAACGACCAGATCTAGGGAACAAACATTTTTACAAACAAAAGGCTCAAATACACATTCCAAAATTTATGTCCAGCCTTAGAGGCTGAGGAAGGTTCAGTCTTAGAGACAGAGGGATTCGATCTTAGAGATTGAGGGAGGTTCAGCCTTAGAGGCTGAGGGAGGTTCAGTCTTAGAGACTGAGGGATTCGATCTTAGAGATTGAGGGAGCTTCAGCCTTAGAGGCTGAGGGAGGTTCAGTCTTAGAGACTGAGGGATTCAATCTTAGATTGGGGAGGTTAAGCCTTAGAGGCTGGGGAGGTTCAGTCTTAGAGGCTGGGGAATAATTTAGTCTTAGAGACTGGGAGGTTTGGTCTTAGAGACCATGGATTTAGTCCCGGAGACTGGGGAGTTGGTCTTAGAGACCAGGAAGTTAGTCTTAGAGGCTGGGGAGTTAGTCTTAGAGACTAGGGATTTAGTCCTAGAGACTAGGGAGTTGGTCTTAGAGACCAGGGAGTTGGACATAGAGACCAGGGAGTTAGTCTGGGAGACTAGGGAGTTTAGTCTAAGAGACTGGGTGGGGTAGTCTGGGGAAGACTAGGAAAAATTACTTGCTTACATTGTCATCACATACATGCTTAATTGTTGATTATTGATAAACGTGCATATGTGGTGATTCTTTGCATATGCTAACTAATAGTGATTACTATGGAAATACATACTATGACTATCATACCAATACACATGTCGCCTTGATCAAAAAGTGGGTTGTCAAACATTGATGACCCTACGGCCACCGCCACAAATGATGAGACTGCACTTGCGCCGGAGATATTTACGTCAGACACTGAGAGTGATCCTGATATGCTGACCCAGGGCAAGGACGACTTACAACAGTCCGCGCTACCAGATTTTGGGGATGATTTACCCTTGCTGAAGGTTTCTCTGACAAGAATCCTCCTGTTACTCTTGTTTTAGTCCATGACCACTTCATCACTGGTCATTCCGATAGTGAACACACCATGACTCCGATCCTTGACAATACGCCTCATGTGGACCTTTCCTTCCAAAGGGTGGCTACTCAACGCATAATCGATGATATTGACATAACTATTGATGGTCCTCCTGACAATATCCATGGTGATGGAAAATTAGACGGGAACGTTATTATAAATTTCACTTCTGAGACCCTCGTTAACAAACGAACCTCCGATTCTAGCATATGTTCGATTTCAGACTCCTTTGAGTCTGTGACATTTACAGCCTTATAGACGACCGGATTACAGCTTTCTACTACTGACACAGACGACAACGCTGCTATGAATGCTGCACTATCACTTGCTTAAGGCACCACACCGTTACACGACCCAGAGACTGCCCCTGAGCTAGCTTCTGCACCTTTGTGGGGCAGCTCGATGTTGCACCTACTGATCACTGCACCCTTGTTTGATCATGACCCTGTTTCTTTTTGGGTTACCAGACGTTGCACCCCTTATATCTGACCCAGTACCTGCACTTGACAATCTCCTTATTGGTAGAGACGTTTGCTTTTGCACCTGTAACCACTGATGTTGCTCCTTCTCACCTATGGAGACCGACGTCCATTGCACTGGCAGGCCTATCGCTTTCTCTTGGGTCTTACCCGCACTCCGGAAAGGTACTCCAGGTCGGCACCCGCGTAACGATCCCTATTACTGCTGCAACATTTTCTACGATCTCACAGGCCGCACCGTTTACTACATTCACCTCTACATCGTTGGACGAGCCATTTTGATGGTTCCTATCACACATTATGCTGATTTTAGACCCTTACCATCCCTCACATTATGGAGGCTACACACGGGATGAGTACACCTGTCACATCAACTACAAATTGAGGATATAAGTCGCAGCGTTTTGGAACTTGAACTGTCACCACGTCCTCTACCCCGACTATGCCAATATACTTTGTTCCCCCACATTCATCACAGTCCCCTTTGGCACACTCACCTACTGCTATTACGCCCTCTTGGTTATTAAGGCTCGTTTTCGTTACTGTCAAGCAGCAGATCAATTAATTACTTCGACATATATACAAGCTCGCGAAGGAGTTCACGCATGATAAACAATTTACTTTTCCTTCCTCCTCCACCTCGGTCACCAGTATAGTTGGTTTCTGGATTATGTGGATTGCATTACATTTGGGTAAAGACACTAATGATAAGCCAGGATTGTGGAGACTTTTGAAGGCCACATCTGACTACGTAATTTTAATACACCAATATATTTAATGGACAAGGGCAGGGTGACCCTGTGTCCCTGTTGATGTGATACATCTTGGAAGACAGTATAGTTGTGATCAGGGAATAAGGAGAAGCCAATCACCATTAAACATGCGACAATACTTTGTGGCCAATAACCGACGAAAGCTCAGTCGCTATGTCTTCGTTAAGCACGTTATTGATCTTTATGTGCGTGCTAAAATTATAATGCTACGTGCTTATTTGTTAAGCTCTCATTAAACATAATTACCAAATTGCTTGGTTATGCTATGATTATGCTATTGCTTGATTGGTTGGGATAATGACCTATTATGTATATGTACATATGACCACTAAACAACTAAATGCACTCACTGAGTAAATAAAACCTGACCTAACCAATCTTCTTCTCAGAAGATGTCGACACAAGGGAACGTCAATGCCAACAACCCTCCGCCAACATCGACGGCACAACTACAAGAACGCATCTCATAGGCCATTGCACAGCTCGAGGCCCTTCGCTCCGAACACAGCAAAGGCTGCACCTACAAGCAGTTCTTGGACCACAAACCTCGAGAATTCGACGGCACTGGGGTGCCTTAGCCTTCGTGCGCTGGGTTGAGAAGACGGATTCTGTTTTACGATTGAGCAAATGTGACCCCGGACATCAGGCCACGTATATAGCTGGACTATTGGTAGATGGGGCTCTGTCATGGTGGAACCTTCAAGTTCAGACAATGGGCGAGACCGCTGCATATGCTATGACGTGGGATGAACTAAAAGATCTGATGCGTAAGAGATATTGCTCGAGGGCAGAAGTCCAGAAGTTGGAAACTGAACTGTGGAACTTGAAAATGGAAGGACCAAAGATAGCTGAGTATGTGCAGAGATTTAATGATTTATCACAAGTTGCTACGCTCCTGGTGGGACCAGAGTTTAAGAGAATTGAATGTTTCATAGGGGGGTTGGCACCTCAGATTCTAAGCCTGGTAACAACATCTAAACCTTCAACTGTCACCGAGGCTATCGACATAAGCGTGGCGCTCACTGAAGAAGCGGTTAGACTAGGAAAATTTTCTATTATGGAAGAGAAAAAAGAGACTCCTGTAGAGTTATCTGAAGATAACAAGAGAAAGCTCGCAAATTTCAAGAAGGTTACTCGGGCGAGTAACAAGAAAAAGGCCAAAAAGGGAAAAGACTACATGGGTATCCAGCCTAAGTGTAACAATTGTCTACGTTATCATGTCGGGCGATGTAAATATGGAAAATGTGATAACTGTGGTAAGAGGGGGCATCCTAAAGAAACTTGTAGGCAAAATACTGAACATAGAAGTGAAGGCCAAGATGCTAGCGAAAATCTCGGAGGAAACAACGAAAATGACAATTATCAAGGCAGAACGAGTGACAAACAGAAACGTGCTCAAGGATGTCTTAACTGTGGGAGCAAGAAGCATTTCAGAAAATACTGTCCTAAGAAGAATCAGGCACAAAGATAAAAGCTAAGTAGCAGAGCTAGGGGAGCACGCCAGGAACCCAAGTTTGGATATCGGTACATCCCATATTACTCAACATTATGCATCTGTATTGCCAAATACTGTTGCAATACGATTCGCATCTCTAGAGTTTGAAAGTATACTTGGTTTAGTAGCAACTGAGTTAGATAATCCACACTCGAAAGAACTAGCTAACGGGAAGCTAGCAGAGGCCCACGAAGTAATTGATAACGACAAGATAGAACCCGAAGAGCGTGAGTTACGCTTGACCTACTACCAATTGAATTGGGAAGCTTTGACAAGGTAATTAGATGGATTGGTTGTCAAGTGACCAAGCAGAGATTGATATCCGCGTCCCGAGGGCGAACAAAGGAACGATCTTGACTCATGAAGCAGTGTACGCCTTTACAAATTAATAGTTGCTTGAAGGCACGAAAGTTGTTGCGAATAGGATGTGTTGTTTTCTTGGCTCATGTCAGGGACAAGGGAGCCGAAGAACCAAAACTCGAAGATACCCCTGTGATGAGGAAATACCCCGAAGTCTTCCCCGAAGACTTACCAGAATTATCTCCTCATCAACTAGTCGAGTTTCGCATCAATCTGATTCCAGGCGTCGCGCCTGCAGTCAATGCACCTTAGCAACTTACACCGTCGGAGATGCAAGGATTAACAGTGTAGTTTCAGTAGTTGATAGAGAAGGAAGGTAACAGACCAAGTTTCCCGCTTGGGGTAACCTCAGCTTTGTTCGTCAAGAGAAAGGACGATGATTTTCAAATGAACAGCAGACTACCAGGAATCGAACGAGCTAACCAACCAGAGTCGGTGACTCTTGCTAAGGACTAACGAATTTCGTATGTACCCCACTGTGAGGATCCAACTACTATTTCACGACGGATCGATGATCGAGTGTCTTTAGCTGGGAATTCAGGAAGAAAGTATACGGTGGGGGTGGTGAGACAATAACTTGTTCTTAGATGTACACAAATGGTGTTTCCTACACAATGCACAGAACGATTCTCACCAAATACGAAACTCTAAGAATCTAGGAAACATGTACTTAGGACCATCGGGAACCCAGGTCCAAATTCGCAAATGTTGTTACTTAGGAACCACATCTGTTGACTCAAGCAAACACTATTAACCTGACATATATACCAGTTCAGTTGACCAAACAGAAAGTAGTTAAACTTCTTTTGTTGAAATCTTTACTTTTGCTTCTAGCAAAGATGTTTGCACCTCTACTCCCCTTGATGGTAGTTGGATCGCGTTGATTTTCTTCGCAAAGAGCGAACACACATTTGTTTCGATACTTGGTCATTTCTTCATTATAGCAAGTACTCATTGTTTCAGTACTCGGAAACTTTCATGACATACATGCATCATTTGCTACGCATGTGGTTTCGTTTCGAACAAACACTTCATTGAAATTTAAATATTGTTTTGCTAAACCCAATTACTGATTCATGATTCAAATGACCTACATTATTGTTATTGTTGGCTCTTTTGTTACCAAGTCAACACACTTTCTTGAAACTGCTTTCTTTCAAGTTACGTTCATAGTTCATCATCGTAACCATGCTGGGATTCCCTAGTTGATGCATACGTCTATTATCGGATTACGCAAGAACCAAGTTCAATTGCTTGAACTTATTCATTTCGCATATTCAGTTTAAGACGTCATATGATGTATTGAGATCATCATATTCAAATCATTGGCAAAGATTCTTTTGTTTCGAGTCGTAGTAGACTTGTTTGGTCTACGACTTCACTAAATCATTTGTTGCTTACGACACCTTGTGGGGATACTTTCACAAAATTGAAGCTTGCGCTTATTTGGTTACTCACTTCATACACGGATTTAATTGATTATTTGATAACTTGCCCTAAATTTGTCTTGTTTATCACGATTAAATCGGTCTCAACACAGTTGTGTGTTAAGGCAAAGGTACATAGATTCATTTCATATCACAGTGTGCCTCCTAACGATTCTTTTATGATCGATCGAATGCCTTGCGGTACTTATTGCTTTTTCACCTTCGACCGAAAACAGTGGCTCCTTGATGTTCCATATTCAACTGAAAACTCTATGACATTGTGTAAATCAAATCTTCTGGCTTGTTTCGGTACATGTTCATTTGATTTCCAACACGGTGAACTTGTTCAGTCACCACTATACTTGAGTTATGTCACTGCGACACCTTGTGGTGTCATTACAAACTTGTTTGTGCTAATCAGGGTCAACCGTTTCACACAAAACTGCATGTACTTTCGTTTGACTTGCCATTTAAACATTTCTAATGCAACTACGAATCAAGACGATGATATACCAGATTTGCTTGTATTTCATTCGGTGTACTTTCGAAATTTAAGAATGTCAACCCACTAAACCTTACCATCCATTTACACGGGAGTTGACAGATCATTTTACTATTACTTTTGAGTTGATTGATTTTGAGTACATATAGCGGATGCTATGGTTTGTGGAAACTCGTTTGCATATTTCGATCGATCGTTTGAGAATCTTATTAGTCAAAACTCCTCTTTTGTGGACCCCCCGCTAGCTGGATTACACTAGACTATACGTCAAGTACGTCTTGTGCCTTTGACATCAAATGCTAAAAGCACACACCTTTTAACCCTAGGGTTTAGGTTGTTACATATTCTTGGACTCACCTGATGAGAGTAAGGTTTAATTCGGGTTGGTGATTATCTACCTCAGTATTATTCAGATACATACACATGTGATGTAACCAAAAGGAGTTAAGGTAGTACAAATTTCGAGGCTGAAATTTTCTTAACGGGGGGAGAATGTGACAACTATCAAATTTGCATTCGTACAGTTAATTAATATTTAATTTGTGCTTAATGACTGTGCTTGATTACAACTGTTGATTAAACTGCTTTCTGATTTCTGTTACATACATACATATGCATCACATCTATATTGTCACTCCATTTATTACACACAAACTTTAGTTACAAACTTGATGCACAAAGCATAGTTAGCACAGAGAGCGGATAACTCAGACACCTGCTGACAATGCCAGCACATAGACAGACACTATATTGAGGCCCAGTATGAGCCAGGGACAAGGTACTACACTAGTATGGAGTATAGGGAAGTAAGGACCATAAAACTGTGTCACTAGGTAATAGTTTAGGTGCCGGAAAGTGCCTAAAACCCACTCTAAGTGTAGAATTCTGCATTTATTACCAAAATTCAACATTTAAATATGCTAGTCACTTGCAAAAGTATGACAAAATGGTCCTGCATGGTGACACAAAAAGCTATATAAAAGACACTTTACGGAATAATTAAGCACTTTAACGGAACAGTATCAAACCGAACAACCGGACATTACCCGGAACACAAAAATATTGTTAAACACATTGTTTCACTGTTATTAAGCTAGTTATGGTCCCCGAACACTTGAACACACTATATTATGACATAACATCTAAATACTTAACTAAATCACTTACTTTACCATCCTAAACTAACTAACATAGTTCAAACCCAACTAAACTAACCCCCCCCCCCAAACCGGTTATGGAACATGGGACCCCCAAGATTTTATCTAATTGTTTATTAGATCATGCCTTGTCCTTGTGAAACACTAGACCTAATGGTTACTGCATGGTTGGAAGTTTCTTTATAAATCCAAGAGTCCTAGTCCTTCATTATCATCTTCACAACTCCAACAAAACTCTCCCCTTTCTCCCTCTCTTGGCTTCGGCCGAACCCAAGCAACACCACCATCATCATCATTCAAACATCTTCATCCATTTTACTTGCATACAAAGGTGTTAAGGATCATACAGCGAAGCTTGGTGCTCTTGGAATTGGAAAGACCTTCTCTGTTTGCTATTAACCACCACTTTTCTCCTCGTGAACTTCCCTAGCTTTGAGCTAGTGGTAAGAACTTAAATCCCTTCATTTTACATCTTATGCAAGTGGTTAAAGTAAGATGCATGATGTTAATATTGAAAAACACTAAGAATCAAAGGAATGAAGCCTTAACATAAGCTTAAATCATGAAGAAACTATGTTATTTTAGTGATAATATGCTTGATGATTATTGTTGTCTGTGAAAATGATGTTGATCATCATGTAGCCTTGCTAAATCATGATTAAAAACATGATCTAGCAAGATGAGAGGATGAACATGGTTAAAGGATATCAATCATCCTCACAAAAAGTCATGAGCTTGAATAAACATGATGTTCCTTGTAAAATAAAGAACAAGTAAGTTTAAAGTCTTGAAAAAAAAATCTAAATGTTTCAAGTATGATTTACCAAGAGACCAAGTTAAAAATACAAGTTTACTAAACCTTGGCTCTTACATAAATATACATCATTTTTGGTGATTAACAAAGTGAAGGAACACATGAGTAACAAGAAAAATACATGAAGGAGCATTTTTAGAAAATATGAACAAAAGTTGTAAACATCCATATTCTTTAAAAATGGAGTTTTTAAAGAAACCATTACACTTCCACGGGTAACAAGACTTACTAATTACACTAGTCAGTTACTACACATTTTTTTATAAATTTTCAAGTTCATGAGTTGGTAGTTTATGCTTGTTTTAACAAGATTGGTAAGTAGAGATTGTATATTGTTGATTGAAAATTATTGGATGGATTTTTGAAAAGAAAATGATATGCTAATAAGCATGGACACCTCCAATTACAAAGGAAACTCTGGCGAAATTTTCTAAAATTCGAACACTTAGAAAATATTTTTCTAACAAATGTTACAAGCATAATTTACAACTTGTGTTACGAATATAAACTTTGCCATGGGTTTTGTCACAAAAATACAAAGTATCGGAGGTTGGTTTTACAAATAAAAGTGGGTAAATATATATTTTATACTAAGACACTTGCGTGGTTATTTGTATATTTTGTGGACTAGTTATATTATTTTAGGGCAAAATAATATAACTTAACAAAAGACTTTGACATTTACAACTCCAAAATAATACCAAAAACATCAAGGAATAAAATATTTAAGTTACATACTTGGTATTATGAAACCGAACAAGAAAACGTAACTTATGAAATATTCCAGGAAATACTCTTATACACATATTTTTGGTAAAATATTATTTTGGAAACTAGGGAAGTAAAAATATATTATTTTTGGGAAAAATACAAATATTTTGGGAATACGTTATTAATGGACAAATAGACTAAATATATTTTCCAAAGTGGGACGTAAAACATATATTGGGAATATATCTATATATTTTAATGGGAATAATGCACCGGAATACGACGCCAATACATGGCTAAATACACACATACAAAATACAGATACACATGTATGAGATAACCCCCATCCTTGGGAAGGAGATATGGATATATATACTTGAGAAGTATAAAGTATTACCACGAAAATATTGATTTACAAATATTCTATAATTTATAAATATAATTTAGAGTTAAAATATTGATTATTTTAACAAATAAATTACATACTTGGAATACTATCAAAGGCACTAATCAATACTAAGATAAGGCACGCCCGCTCGTCTAACAGACCGTAGTACGCATGTAGGTAGTCGTGCGTTCTAGTGGAAGCTTCGAGTTACATTGGATACGAAGACGCAAAACAGTGAGTTCATGTTTCCCCCTTTTCTTTTTAACTGTTTTCAGTTTTACAAACTTCGGGGGTGAAATACATGTTACAATTATACAGACATTTTTATATATGGTATGATTAGCTTAAGGAGCGCATACAACTTAGATCATGTGAGTGGGTAGGCGGATACTTAAGGCCATTAATCCTCGTCATAGGACCGAGGGACATGAGTGATAGATCTATTTGGGTGTAGCGAGCCCCACCCTGAGTCCGCCGAGTGGACCACGTGGTGACTATATCTTCCCGCCGGAAGCCCGGTGCGAAATCTGCTAGGTTTGAGTCTTCCTGCATCACTTCACACATATCAATGGCCTTGGAAACTATTGGTGATCTTTTTTTTTCCTTAGTGCTACATACCAGGAACTTACATACATACTCACATGCACATGAACTCGCTCAACTTTTGTTGATGTTTTTCAAACTACATGTATTTCAGGGAACTAATGGATCTGGCACGGTATGCATGTATTTCAAGCTGCGTTTGAGTAAAGATGTCATCCAGGGTTGTAGGGTTTAGGGGGTGTAACCTCTACTTGGACGGGTTACATATCTCTAAACCTATTTTTTGTTTAAGATATTTTGCTGAGTCTTTACGAAATCATTTAAACAAGTCATGATTTGTAACTTATTTTGGGGTTGATGTTTTATGACTAGTATGTTGTGGTATTTTCTAAGCTTTATTAATGGATGAACATCTCATGTTTTTATCATATAGCATTGTTATGATTGTTGCTATGGTATTAAGAAGTCACACCAAAATGATCCACGCTTCCGCAAAAGCCAGGGTGTGACAGTCTGATCGAATGACCATTCGATTGAATGATCATCCGTCCGGATGACCATCTAATCGGATGGCCATCCGATCGACTGAAGATCCGACCCACATTCTCCACCGCCTTATCTCCTCTCACCCTATAAATACTCGCCTATCACATCACTGTTCACTGACGTGACAGCTCTATCCGACCCAGACGCTCCAAGTTCACTCTCAAGCTCTTTTCAGTCGAATCAAGGCTATTTCCGTAAGTTTTCTCTCTAAATCTTGTACTTCCATCATCACTACACACTTTCTCATCATCTTCTCCATCAAAATCACTGATTTTCACCATGAAATCACCTGATTTGGACTTCTTTAAGGTGACGTCATCTTGGTTCCTTATGAGAACTGTAGTGTGACATCATCTTATCAAGATTTGTTCGGATCTAAAGGATTTCTACACATTTTAACACAAATCTCCACAAGATCTAAAAGTTTTCAACAGTTTACATACTTTTCTGCAACATTTCTTCACTTTTCACTCAAAACCGATGGAATCTAGACTCATTTAGGCTCTCTACTCATTCTCTAGTCGAGAACCGGTCTGAGAACGGATTTCCACCGAAGAGATGACCGACTTACGGGTTGAACATGAAACTCCGTTAAGAACAGTTAGTCTGATCGAATGGGGTGATACCCATCCGATTGACTGAGCTGGACTTGGTATGGTGTCCGTTGTTTAACACGTCGTCACGCCGTTTCCGTCAAATTCCAAACTTTCTTTTGACTTGGAAACTTTTACGAGTTTTCAAAACAACAGGTTGCCCAATCGAATAGCCATCTGATCGGATGACCATCCGATCGAATGACTATTCGACCAAGTGACTCGTGCCTTATAACTTTCAACACTTAAAACGTTTTGACCAAACTTCAAACTTCAACTTCTCAATTGAATAGCCATCCGATCGAATGAATTGATTTATACTACAACCAAAACTTCAAAAGTTTCAAAACGATTTACAAACACACTCACTCAATCGAATGACCAACCGTTCGAATGGTCATCCGTCCGGATGACCATCCGATCGAATGGGTTCTCATCCGTTAGACTTACCATTCGACACTTATTTCATCTGACACACTGTTTATGCACTGTTCAAAGCTTACGCTATTGTTCTATGCTCAGGCTAACTCTCACGCACTCCCTTCAATCCAAGTACTGTGTTTACCAGCTAAACACATACTGTGAGTATACTCGAACCCTTTTTCGCTTAGCGCACCTTTGGGTGTTACATACGTTATCTATATCAAACCACATCAACACACAACGCAAACACTTTTAAACGCTAACCGCTCTCGCATGTTATACGTGACTCGATGAATGCTTGTATGTTATGTTTACACAGTGATTGTTGCCTGACACCTTAGCAACTATAGTACTATAGTTTGGACTCAGCACCTGTCATGAACAAGGGTTGTTAAGGGTTTTACTTCACATGGTCACAGTGGTGATAATGTGTCGCGCATTCTACACTTGCAGTCATGTAGGTTGCATATGTCATTATCGATAGCTTACTTGATTCACATTTCTATGTGTTACATGCTGGTTATACGTAAACGCTTTCGCTATAGTATATGCTATCAAACTTATGTACTCACCTTTACATTCTATGTATTGACTTTATTTTAACGTATGTGACAGGGTGATAGGATGCTTTGCTTTGCTTGGTGAAACGTGTAGGTGGTCTAGAAACAAACTAAATAAATATGAGTTGTCGGAACAACTTATTTGTTTGAGATTATATCTGTTATGACTGTTTGCTTTATATGTTTGATGGTATGGGACGTTAAATGTTAAATATAATGACATTAATAGTTGTCATGGATTCTCTTGAATAATCTGTTTCGCTCAGTGCCACACCCCGATGTTTGCGCCATCGGTTGGGGTATGACAAGTATGGTGAAGAATTGGTAGAGGAAGGAAACCGGATACGCCGAATCGGGGAAAAACTCGTCTGGAAATACGACGAGAGGGAGATGCAATATTAGAAAGTTAACGCCTGATATACTATATATATGTATAATTTTAGTTTCTGTTATTTAGAAAAAAATCAACTAAGACAGAAATAAATTAATATATATATCACTTATATATATGTATTGATGCATAATTACTAACTTTTAAATTCCAGTCATAGTTTGTAATAGATGCATATATATATATGAAAAGAGTAAAAGTCGCAATGATCGACGATTTTGGTTCTATATGCTTGAGTGTTTGTATTAATTTATTCTGTGATATTGATAGCTGTTAAATATTTACAATTTAGATGTCAAACGAAGTAAATTAGGAAATCCAGAATAACAATGATAACGAAAACCAAGTGGATAAAAGTCCTATAGAACACATAGTAGCTCAGGGAATCATAGATGTCATGCCATTTATTATCGACACTATCAATAAAAAGGCAGAAAATAATAATTCTATAATCGGAAGTAAACAGACGCCCAACGAGCCAAGTCACAGTGTAAATGGAAATCACCGAGTACTTATTCAAGCTCTGATTCCAAAAAGAAGAAGGACCATCTAATATGGTTGTTCTTATAAAGAATTCTTATCATGCAAACCGATAGAATTCTCAGGCAATGAAGGAGCCATTTCAGCCTTGCGCTGGATAGAAAAGACAGAAGCAGTTTTAAAAATAAGTAAATGTGTAGATGAGGATAAGATCATGTATGCTTCTAATCTATTTAAGAATGCAGCTTTAGAGTGGTGGAATACCATTCTCCAGTCAAGAGGAAGTGACTGGGTTTATAATATGGAATGGACCAACTTTAAGGAAATAGTTGAAAGAAAGTTCAGTCCTCCTCATGAAAAGGAGCAGATTGCTAATAAGTTCCTAAATCATAGAATGATTGGGGTAGATTGCAGGGAATATACTACCATATTATTTGAATATGCTAGGATAGTACCAACACTAGCCTCACCAGAACCAGTATTAATCTCCCGTTGCATCTGGGGATTAATCAATGAGATCAGACATATAGTTAAGGCAACTAGACCACAAACAATAGAAGAAGCAGTGGAACTCGCTAACACCTTGACAGATGAATTGGTACGCACGCAAGAGGAAAATCAGAAAAAGAACCAAGCTTAGAAAATTACTCAGGAATTGCGTGGAAAAGGAACAGGTTCATCTTCTTCACCTTTCTGTAAGATATGTAAGAAGAAGCATTCGCGAAAATGCACAAGATATTGTAATTTCTGTAAGAAGCCCGAGCATAAGGAAGAAGAATGTAGAACGAAAGCTAGTACCAGAGTATGCTACAACTTTGGAGAAGCTGGTCATATCAAGCCGAACTGTCCGAAACTAGCTCTAGAGACAACCAACAAAGCAAAGGCAACAGAAGGACCCAAAAAGAATTCCAGAGCATTTGTTTTGACAGCCGAAGAAGCTTAGATGATCCCTGACGTGATTGTCGGTACGTTTTTAGTTAATGATGTTTATACTAAAGTATTATTTGACTCTGGTGCAAACAAAAGTTTTATCAATACTTCTTTCTACAAACTTCTCAATCAACCATTAACTAAACTTCACCAAGACTGTTTGGTGGAGATGGCAAATGGAAGTTCTATCAAGATAAGCAAAATCCTGCAGGAAGCAAGGATAGAAATTTTAAACCATAAATTTACTGCTAACCTCTTACCAATGGATCTAGCCGGATTCGATGTCGTGTTAGGAATGGATTGGTCGGTAGCCAATCACGCACGTATTTTATGTTAACAAAAGTCTGTAGAAGTATGTACGACAACTGGTGCAAAGATCACAATTAAAGGAGACAAGCCAACTAGGTCAACAAAATTTATCTCTATGATGAAAGCTGCAAGCAACGCCCAGAAGGGTGGAATGGTGTATATGATTTCAGTAATCATTAACACTAAAGGAAAAGAATTAAAAGATATCCCCGTAATATCTAAATTCTCAGATGTTTTCCCAGAAGAATAACCTGGATTACCGCCAGATCGTGAGGTTGAATTTAGAATTCACCTAATACCAGGGACGACACGGATTGCCAAAGCACCCTATCGCCTAGCGCCAACGGAGATGCAGGAATTGAAGAGACAGCTTGATGAATTGCTAGATAAAGGTTTCATACAGCCTAGTTCATCGCCATGAGGAGCACCGATGTTATTTGTCAAAAAGAAGGATGGATCTATGCGTATGTGCATTGATTACCGAGAATTGAATAAGGTTATGATTAAAAATCGGTACCCACTACCGAGAATCGATGATCTATTCGATCAACTTCAAGGAGCCTGATTCTTTTCTAAAATCGATTTACGCTCAGGATATCATCAATTGAAAGTACAGGAAGAGAACATTCCTAAAACTGCTTTCAGAACAAGATATGGTCATTATGAATTTACCATCATGCCATTTAGTTTAACCAATGCCCCAGCCGCATTTATGGACATGATGAACATGATATGTAAACCATACCTGGATAAATTCATAATTGTCTTTATAGATAATATTCTAATTTACTCTAAGAATAAAGAAGAACATGCGAAGCATTTGTATATTCTTCTAACATTATTGAGAAAGGAAAAGCTTTTTGCTAAATTCTCAAAATGTGAATTTTGGTTACAAGAAGTGCAATTCCTTGGAAATTTGGTTAATCATGAAGGAATTCATGTGGATCCCACAAAGATCGAAGCGATTACCAAATGGAAAGTCACTGAGTCACCAACAGAAGTAAGAAGTTTTCTTGGACTGCCAAGATATTATAGTCTATTGTGACGCGTCTAAGTTAGGATATGGATGTGTGTTGATGCAACTTCAAAAGGTGATTGCTTATGCCTGTAGACAACTTAAGAAGCCTGAAGAAAATTATACAACCCATGATCTAGAATTAGGAGCAATAATTTTTACCCTTAAGATTTGGAGACACTATCTCTATGGTAGTAAGTTTGTTGTCTTCACAGATCATTAGAGTTTAAGATATATTTTTGGACAAAAGGAATTAAACATGAGACAGAGATGTTAGATGGAAATTCTTATTGATTATGATTGTAATATCCAGTATCATGCAGGAAAAGCTAACATAGTAGCTCATGCTTTAAGTCACAAATATTATGAAAAGCCAAAAAGAGTACATGCTCTTAGACTAAACCTACAGGTAGATCTAAATGAACAAGTGAAAAAGATACAGGAAACAACAATCAAGGATAATGCTGAAGGTTTGAAAGGAATGATTAAGGAATTAGAGAAAGGAGCAGATGGAATTTGGAGATTCCATAAGAAAAGAATTTGGATACCTATCCAAGGGAGCCTACGAAGCCGAATTCTGGAAGAAGATCATAAGTCCAAGTATACGATGCATCCTAGAAGTGACAAGATGTATCAAGACTTAAGGAAGAACTTTTAGTGGATAGGAATGAAGAATGATATAACAAATTATGTTGCTAAATGTTTCACCTGTTCACAGGTTACAACTGAACATCAGAAACCTTCAGGATTACTATAGTAATTACTATAGTAATTGGAAATGCTAATTTGGAAATGAGAATTGATACAATGGACTTTGTGACCAAATTACCCAAGACACGAAAAGGTAATGGCACAATCTGGGTGATTGTAGACAGATTGACTAAATCTGCTCATTTCTTACCAATGAAAGAAACTTTCAGTATGGAACCGTTAGCTAAGTTGTATGTGAATGAAATAGTTTCATTACATGGGATTCCTTTATCAATCGTGTCTGATAGAGGCAGTCATTTCACTCCTCATTTTTGGACAAGTTTCCAAAAAGCAATGGGAACTAGATTAAATCTAAGTACAACCTATCATCCTCAAACGGACGGACAAAGTGAAAGGACAATCTGAAAGATGGAAGATATGCTTAGAGCTTGTGTAATTGATTTTGGAGGAAATTGGGATGACCACTTACCTTTAATAGAATTTTTCTACAACAACAGCTATCATACCAGCATCAATGCTGCACCATTTGAAGCACTCTTGTAACACCCTGAAAATATTTATTAAGAGAATAAATTAAATTGAATTAAAAACTTAACTTAGTTGGTAAAATGTGTAAAGTAACAAGTAAGTAATGAAAGATGTCTAAATAAAACAAATACACAACTAGAGGGGGTAATTTTGTAAAATGATAAAGTGAAGGTATTAATGATATTCAAAACTCAAAAACACACACTTCTGGTGTGTTGAGATCGAACAAGAACAGGGGAGAAAGGGTTCAACCCTATTCTTGAATTCAGCCAAATTAGAAAGAATTTCAAAGAAAATAAACTGCATGAGCTCAAGATTTCGATCATCTAAACCTACTTATTGAAGTGGTAAGTCAAATTTCTTGATTTGATGAATAATAGGAAGTGGGTTTCAACCCAATCATGTGTTTATGTTAAAATATGTGTGATTAGATGTAAGGAGTGCACTATAGGATAAGATTTATGTGTGAATTTGATTATTTGAAAGAGTTGTTGCATGAACCCATTTGATGTGAAATATTAGAGATGTAGGATGATGAAAATTAGAAGTGATCGTGTGTAATTTTGGAATATGATGATGTTGTAATACTTAAATCTTGGGCAAATTGATGTAGGATAAAAGAATGATATGAACTTGGTTGATCGTTGACGAATTATGAAGTAAACTAGTAGGATTTGTACTTAGAAAGCTTATATATAGTGTCCTACAAATGCGAAGCCCGCCAATTGCTCGATGAAATGCCTAAAAGAACGTATTTGTGAAATTCGGAAGAAATTATGATATTGTTGATATATGCTAAACTATGAAAACAATGAAAAGATATTTGGATGAACTAAACGATGTAATGAATATGTTAATGTAGGCGTGAAGGAAGAAAGCGGAAGTGCTAGGAAAACGAAAAACGCACAAGATCGAGGTATGTTGTTTTATGCATACAAACTTTATTTTGTAGATAGCGTGACCCGTCACAAACGGGTCATATGAAATGAAGGTTTATGAATGATATTGTGATATGATCGGTTTATCTCGAATGAACCGTATATTGGAAAGTTATGTAAGAAAGGAATGTAATTACTCGAACCGTTATAAACGGATTGGAGTTGATGTAAGTATAAAAGATGAACGGAATGTATTCGTTCGTGGTAAACGGACCGAATGGAAGTTTATGTTACAAATTTAATTACCCGTTTCTAGCGGGTTAATAAATGTATGTTTTATCTCACTAATGAGATAGTATGTTTTGACCCGTTTCAACGGGTAAGTAATGAATGGTATGTTTTATCTCTATTTTGAGATAAGTATGTTTTGACCCATTTTAACGGGGATTAAGTGCAAGCATAATGTGAAGACACGAAATAGATGAATTGGTTTATTAGATAATATGTAACATAGTTAATGAAATTTAACTCTTCAAGTTTGTTGTTTGATGTAGGTAAATCCTCAACATAATGTCTTGGCGACTTGGAACGAACACACATGAATCACGTCCACCATGCGCTTCCGCTACTTTTGTAATTATGTTATGGGTCAAAAATACTTTTGTGGTATATAACTTATGTTTAGTAGCTAGACTTTAAAGCTTAACATGTTATGTCTTTTGAACGTGTCGTAGAATTTTTTGAAATGATGATTGTTAAAAACAGGGAACCGCTCATGTTACGAATGGGTCATGCCCAATTTTTATTAAAAATAGCATGTCAATAATATTTCTGAATGTGCATTAAGAGTGTTTCAAATACTTTTGTTACAAATAGTTTATGTTTAGTTGTTACACTTTAAATCTTAGTATGCCATGTCCTACGTATAAACCTAGTTGGTTGCGAATGTCTAAACAGAATGGTTTTTGTATGAACAATTAAGTTTATTTCTAATGGTATGTAAAAAGTTTAAATTGGGTCATGATTTTCGTCGATAAAGTATTGAGTTTTGACCTTATGGAAAGTGGAAGTTTCAAGTTGTTATCAGAGCTGACGTTTGAGGGATTCAAGCGCAAGTAATTGTGCTTGAACTCAAACTGACGGCTTGCTCGAAGGTGTGTTCGCTCCAAGGCCGCATTTAAGGTAAATGTTTTAGTTTCGGTATATAATAGTAGGTGTAAACTGTTTATTAGAATAAAAATTTAGCTTGATATTAGAATGATAAAATTCGGAAGGGTTACGGGGTTCGTGTGGTCGGAACCGGACTTTATAGTGGGTCAAACAACAAAAAAAATGCAGTAGCGGTTTGGCAAATCGGAGGGGCGTCGACGACGCCGGAGAACTGCGTCGCCGACGCGACTGCCCCAGCCGACGCGCTATCTTCCTGCCTACGGCAGTTTTCACCCGACGCGGTTTTTGAGGGACCGTCGCCGACGGGCAATCCGGCCGTCGCCGACGCCTCGTATGGCTTCAGTCCGCTGTTTTGTTTCGTTTTACATACTTGGGGTCCCCGTGTTATCCGAAAGCCTATTTTATGTTCCCGTAAAGTTCTTAATAGATATAATAAGATGTATGTGATCACAATGGTGTGGTAATGATGAAATGAAATTCGTAAAAGTCGAACGTAATGTATGGAATGGCATGAAATGAATGACGAACGTATAAAGTGGAGTTTGAAACGTATGATTATGAATAATGAAAGAAGTAAATGTAGACTAAAGTACTTGGATATGTGAAGGAACCTGATTTGTTAATAAATGAAAATAAAAATGATGAGATTAGTGGTGAAAATAATTTGAAGAATGTGAATTAGATGGAATTCGTATGAGAATTTGGATAAATGTATGCTTTGATCAGAATTATGCATTAGAGGCTTGTACCCTGTGCTTGAATGGTGTGATACTTATGTGTATTTAATGATTTGCTTTAGTATAATTGAGATGCGAATATGTACTAAATGTGAATCATACGAGCTTATTAAAGGATATGTTGAAATTATGTTATATAGTTACCTTGAATGAAATTTGCTATTTGTAGAATCATGGAGCATTAGCATGTGAAAGTACGTGTAAGTGAATGTATATGTGTATTGTTTAGAGGATCACGTAAATTGTATATGTCATACAATATGAGTATGAAATGCGTAGGATATTAATATTATGGCCTACCAGATTTAGATGAATACATGTTCAAAAGTTTAAAGTGTGTAAGAAAGATAGTTGACTTTCTAAAAGTCAACAGTATAGGGATATCATGGAATGGCCATTAGACGCAATTGTTAAAGTAAACAGTTAATGTGTTATGTACTAGATGAATTACGTGTTATGCTTGATGATAGTTTAGTTGTATGGATTTGAAATGAGATAACTATTAATAAATGTCTCATTTATACGAAATTTGACTAACGAAAGTCAATTAACGTATGAATAGAAAGAAAGTGAACAGTTGTGTGTATGCTCACATAAGCTAATAATATTATGAATGTAATGATATGTAAGAATGGAAATCTTGTCAATTGACTAGAGCATGGATGACAAACGGGTTAAGAGGAAGCAATGAGGCAAGCATGAACTTGGACACTAAAGGAAGGTGATTTCGCAATCACTTTGAAATTATTTACATGAAGATGTATACGTGTTTGAATATTCGAAATCAAGTGGAAGGTATAAATAAATGAGAAATGTTAAAGTATGTTTTGTTGAAGTGGTTGGCATAATGTTAAACTGGTAAGACCTCATTATACGGGTAAACCGGTCATAAATTTTAGTTGAGAAGTTTTAAGATGGAAATGAGAACTTGGTAATGTTAATGAAAGGTATGGAAAGAATATTAGTTAAGATGTTAGCTAAAGACAAAGACGTTTTGTAAGTATGTACGAATTGAAAGTAAGTACAACGCGTACTACAATACTTGTATACAAGAGTACTAAGTGGTGGTTGACTTAAAAATGTTAAATTGTAGAAGTCAGTAAATAATAATTATTTATGAATATTGGAAGTATTACGTAAGAAATGCAATGTGTAATGTGGGACACTCATTAGTAAGGGATATGTGAGAGAACGTAGGTGAATTAACACCAAATACAGTGAATGAACAAATGAAAATGGTATATTAAGGGATGGTCATGTATTGACCCGTTGAGTACGAGTCAAACGAGTGGGAATGATACATTAGGAAATGGTCATGTATTGACCCGTTGTGAATGGGTCAGAATGAGTTGATAAGCGCCATACTTGAAGGAATTTGAACAAAATATGCTAATCCTAAATTTTATAGATGAAGGAGGTAGAACGCTCGATGTGATAAAGCTAGTAGTGTTGAGAAAGGATGTGCACGAGCGGAAGTTCATCACACGGATGAATGAGGTTAATCCGGTTATGGTGAGAACTCATGAAGGAGCGGGACGATCCGGGCTGCGGATCATTGGTCTATGTAATGAAATCAAGGTTAGTAAAATGTTCAGTTCTTGATTGATAAGTAAGAATCTGTAGATTGATTTGTACGGGTGAACAGAATAAAGGGTAGGATAATTATGGTATGGTATGAAATGTTCGACTTTTAATGGTCAACATAAGATGGTATTTATATCACTAAGAGGAAGATCTAAAGGTCTTGAATGAAAGTTTAGACTAATGGGTTAAACGCTCGTATGATGCTTTTGCATGACATACTCGGTTAGTATAATAATAGTGCATGCAAAGAGTTAATAATAAGTGATACGAAAGATTAAATTTGAGGCTAGACTTAAAGTTGTAAGTAGTTCAAGGAACAGTAGAAAATGTAGATTGATGCTTAATCCTCGTGACGAGTATGGATAAGTGAGTATGAAAATGGTAATTATGATGGTGTATCAATTTTTGAATGTTTACAGTAGTGCGTACTATCATATGCTAACCTTCCATGAGGATATAAAAGAAATTAGGAGCAACGCTGATAATGGAATGTAGTGGTTTGCTCCAGATAAGCGGGAATGAAATAATAATTATCCGGTGGTAATGTTTAACTCAAATGAATGTTAGTAAAATGAGTATGTAAATGGTCCAAATTATTATGTGTTAGCGAAAGTACCTAGAAAGGATGCTAATAATAGAACACTGAGGTAAACTCACGACAAGTATTCGTGGGGCTAATGTTAGAATGTAATATCTTGTATGATGTATGAGTAAAGTGGAAATAGAATCACCCACTACGAATGGTAAATGCATGAAAGTTCAGCTCCTGATTTTAAGATGAGAATAAGATATATACTTATGACTGTAAGTGAATACTACCTCTTAAATAAGTCACGGTATTCAATTCACCCCGGGGCAACAAAAATGTACCGGAACTTGGGGGCAAACTATTGGTGGCTGGGTATGAAACGCGATATTGTTAAGTATGTCGTGAAATGCTTAACATGTTTCAAAGAGAAGACAGAACATCAGAAACCGTACGGAGAATTACAACCTTTGGAAATTCAGGTATGGAAATGGAAGGAAATAACAATGGATTTGGTGACCAAACTTCCTAAAACGAAAAGTGAAAAACGAAAAAGGGGCACGATACAATATGGGTAATTGGGGACCGACTCACAAAAAGTGCCCACTTTTTACCTATTCGAGAGGCCTACTCCTTGGAAAGGATGGCGGAAGTTTATATGAATGAGATAATATCTCGACACGGGGTGCCCGTGTCAATCATCTAGTTCAAGATACGAAATTCACCTCTCGCTACTGGTAGAACTTTCATGAAAATATGGGCACGAAGTTACACATAAGCACCGCCTATCACCCTTAGACTGACGGCCAATCAGAAAGAACCATCCAAAACCTTGTTGATATGTTGAGGGCATGCGCTTAGATTTTGGGGAGGGTAGGACAAAGGGAGCTTGCGCCTAACGATTTGATAGCGATGACCAACGAAAAGATCGATTTGATTAGAGCTCGAGTGAAAGCGGCTGAGGACCGGCAAAAGTCTTATGCGGATAAAAGAAGACGTCCTATTGAATTTCAAGTCGGAGATTATGTTTTACTAAAAGTATCCCCGTGGAAAGGCATAATCCGTTTTCGTAAACGGGGCAAGTTGGGTCCTCGTTATATTGGGCCGTTTAAAATTTTGGCTCGAGTCGGAAATGTTGCATATCATTTAGAATTGTCGTCTATGTTAGACGGGATTCACAATACCTTCCACGTATCGCAATTGAGAAAGTGCCTTACGGATGAAACGGCGTTTGTGCCTCTCGACGACATTGAATTGGACGAGGGGTTAAATTATGTCGAAAGACCGATAACCATTAAAGACGTTAAGGTAAAGAACCTTCGCAACAATGTTGTTAGACAAGTCTCAGTGCAATGGCAACATCGAAAAGGATCAGAACTTACATGGGAAGCGGAAGATGAAATGTGGAAGCACTACCCTTCACTATTTGGTATGTAAACGTTGATTTGATATGTGTTCAGGTTTCGGGGATGAAACCTCCTTTAAGGGGGGTAGACTTGTAACACCCCGAAAATATTTATTAAGAGAATAAATTAAATTGAATTAAAAACTTAACTTAGTTGGTAAAATGTGTAAAGTAACAAGTTAGTAATGAAAGATGTCTAAATAAAACAAATACACAACTAGAGGGGGTAATTTTGTAAAATGATAAAGTGAAGGTATTAATAATAGTCAAAACTCAAAAACACACACTTTTGGTGTGTTGAGATTGAACAAGAACAGGGGAGAAAGGGTTCAACCCTAGTTCTTGAATTCAGCCAAATTAGAAAGAATTTCAAAGAAAATAAACTGCATGAGCTCAAGATTTCGATCATCTAAACCTACTTATTGAAGTGGTAAGTCAAATTTCTTGATTTGATGAATAATAGGAAGTGGGTTTCAACCCAATCATGTGTTTATGTTAAAATACGTGTGATTAGATGTAAGGAGTGCACTATAGGATAAGATTTATGTGTGAATTTGATTATTTGAAAGACTTGTTGCATGAACCCATTTGATGTGAAATATTAGAGATGTAGGATGATGAAAATTAGAAGTGATCATGTGTAATTTTGGAATATGATGATGTTGTAATACTTGAATCTTGGGCAAATTGATGTAGGATAAAAGAATGATATGAACTTGGTTGATCATTGACGGAATATGAAGTAAACTAGTAGGATTTGTACTTAGAAAGCTTGTATATAGTGTCCTACAAATGCAAAGCCCGCCAAGTGCTCGATGAAATGCCTAAAAGAACGTATTTGTGAAATTCGGAAGAAATTATGATATTGTTGCTATATGCTAAACTATGAAAATAATGAAAAGATATTTGGATGAACTAAACGATGGAATGAATATGTTAATGTAGGCGTGAAGGAAGAAAGCGCAAGTGCTAGGAAAATGGAAAACGCACAAGATCGAGGTATGTTGTTTTATGCATACAAACTTTATTTTGTAACTTGTCGTTTTTGTACCAAAATTATAATTGTGGCAGTCCGTAGTAGTTATGTTGTAGATAGCATGACCCGTCACAAACGGGTCATATGTGTAGGATCGTTTTCACGACCAAACGAGTCGTTCAGAAGAGATCTCGTCCAATACGAAAGGCGGAAACAGACGAATCAGAGTTATTTCAGCTGATTTCACTTAGATTCACTTAAACTGTCTCTTGAATTGATATCAGATCATTTTACAATGTTGGAGACACTTCGGCAGAGCTTCGCTACCGGAATCAGAACGTTACAAATGAAATCACCAAGACAACTATATATAGGCGTGCCATTTCGCATGGAATGGTTCACATGAATTGGCCAATGTCATTTCGTACGAAATGGCAACACCATTTCGTGCAAACTGGATTTCCCATTTCGTGCGAAATGGCCACAACCCACATGCTTTTCATTTTTCTCGTATATCATACCCTGATCTATCTAATCTATCACAAAACTCGATACAAGACGAAGTCGACAGACATATGCACCAACAGACTCCCCCTTAGATGTTGACGAAGTCTTCAGTGTCGAGTCTTTAGTATGTCAACCCTTCAGTCTTTATCAGTCTTCATGCTCTCTCCAAAGAATTCTCCATTGTAAGCATCCTCTATCTCTTTCTCTTCTTCTCTCTCTCTCTCTCTCTTCCAAAATCTCAACCTGGCTCTTTAACATTCAAACTCTCCCTTGAATGTTGATCCATAATTTGTATCTGGTTCTATCCTTTTTCAGCATTAACAACTTCTATCTTGAACACAGTTCCAGGATCGGAAACTGGCTCTTGCATCTTCAGACTCCCCCTTTCGATAAGCTGGGATCGAAGTCTGGAATTCACAAACATTTCCTGGTTCTCTGTAGCTATAGAATCTAGAACCTGGCTTTACCCTCATGCTGAAAGTCCACAGGAATCGGAACCTGGCTTTCGCATATCTTTCAGGAGTCATAACCTGGCTGCTTCTGCCTGCACAAACTCTACCTCAAAGTAAGATTTTGTTTAACAATTTTTAAGTTCTGCTGATCACTTGTAAAAACAACTTCAAATCATCACTTGTAGATATCATCCAAAATGATTTAACATTTATAATCTCGGATGACCACTTGTAAGAGCAATTTTTTTTCTTCTTTCTGAACAAACTCTCCCAACCCTATTTATCATGTTTAGCACTTGGAACTTTGAAAATCAGCTTTTCAACATCAGTTGTCAAAAATAAGATGAAATAAAATCTTTTTGAATTTTCAAAATTTTATACTAAAAACACAATCTTTTTGGATTTTTGTTTTTGATGGAAAGCAGTAAAGAAATATTTACAGACAATCTTTTTGTGAGTTTGAGTAAGAGGATCATATCAGTTTATGAGACAAATCACTAACACCGTTAAGCTTTAAACATTTTAAGTTCTAAACGATTCACTTAGATTGTCAGTATACTGATCCACTTAAATTTTCACACAAAGTTCAACTGTTTTGAGATACGAGAATTAGTGTTTTAAGGACTTAAACTTATTCGCGTGTCCCACCTCAGAATATACTCCCGTATCCAGACTTCTATATTCAGTCTTCAGGGGTTACCTATATATCCGAGAGATGTTCCTGTTAGGATCGGAGGTTGTCATGGTTGTGTTTGTTTGTATAATTTGAACATTCAGAGAATATGAAACAGTGTAAAGTGCAGCGGAAATGAATACAAACTTTGTTAAACACAAATCAAAGAAGAGAATAGTTTGATAAACAATTGCTTTCTCAATAAGTTGAATGATTACAATGAAAATCAAAAGATTACAAGCATGCTTACATAACTAAACTCCCCCTCATCCTGATACCCCAAGGTTGGTTGTACAAGATGAAAGGATTGAATTGAGGAGAAGAACTCACTTAAAACGATCAAATGTAACAGTACAGAGTACTGTTACATTTATAGACAATCCAAACCACTGAAGCATCTCAGCTGACGTCACCATGAAAGTAACATCTAACAACCTAACAAACTCTATCTACTGATCTATACAACTACTGCTTTGCTAACTACTGATATTTCATAATATTACAGAAGATGAATAACACTGTTGCTGCATCATTCCACTGATGTGAACCCAGCAGTACTTGTCATGATCAGCAGTGCTTGACTCAGGGCAGCAGATTGAACAGCAGGGCTTTTAGTCTTCATCAGTCCTTGAATAGAACAGCAGTTGCAGGTCAGCAGATGTTGATAAAATCAGTACATTGGAGTATATCAGCTGTTGGAGCCACAGTCTAGGGGAAAGCTTATAGTAAACAGTTGCTTATTGTGAGTCCACTGTTGTGATCCGGTTTTGGCTTTCATTATCTGTTCCTCTGGTAGGGTTCAATCCCAACAATCTCCCCCCTGGAACAGATAATGCCAAAACCCTTCATTATTCTGGACCTTTATTTCTCATCAAGAGTTCCTTAGCTTGTCTTTTAAATTCAGCTTCAAATTCCTTGGAACTCAGGTCATCTTCATCCCTACACAGTGTAAGTTCAAGGAGATCCTGCAAATCTTCAACACTAAGGCCTAGTGCTTCTCTCCTTGATATGTACTTCACTTCACCATTGGTTCTGACCAGAGTCAATACGTGGGTCTTTTGATCAAATATCCACACTAGTATTTTTAAACCAAATGGGTTTCTTGGGAGAGATTTATTCTTCGATGAGTTTGTAGATGTTGGCCTTTTGAAAACTTGCAGACTTTCAGACATTCTTTTGAAGGCCATCTCAATGACTTTGTTAGCTGCAGCTATGTCTTCTGCAGTCTCTTTTTCGATCAGCTCTTGCCTATCAAAGTCTGTCATGCCTGTCGAAGTTTTTGGTGATGCAGGTTTGGTTAATACCTTCTTAAAAAGGTTCTGAAGCTTTGTTGAAGATTCTTCTTTTAGACCCATTTTCATGATGGTATCATTAAAGTATTCAGCTTCCTTTTCTTTGACCTCTTCTTCAGACAGTTGTTTACCTTCTTCCTGGCTTGACACAAGAATAGGACTGTCTGCTGATTTGAACAGCGTTCTGAGGTTTTCTATCTGCTGTTCAAGCTTCATCATTTGTTCACGTTTCTTTGAAGCGGCTGAAAGAGTTATCTTTCTTTTCTTTAGCCTTTCATAGGCTTCATCAGTCTGCTGCTTTGACCATTTTGATATGGCTTCAGCAGTATCCATTTTTGCATCCACCAGCTCCTTTTTCTTTCCTTTATACTCAGCAGTTAGGTCAGCAATGAGCTTTTTGTATTTGCTCCAGTTTGGAGCATTCTTCTTCTTTGTAGGATCATTCTTGATTTTTTCAATCCTTTATGCCCCATGCCTTAAAGCAACTATTGGCCATTCTTTGAACTGGTTTTCTTCAGCATGATAGAATTTCTCTTTCATGATGTAGGCTAGGTATTGTTTTCTTAACTTTTTTCATTGATCAGCCTTTTCTTTGTTTAGTTCTTGTGCAAACTCTTCTATCTGCTTTACTTTTGTGAGGAAGAACTCCAGTCTTTTAGCAATGCCTTCGTCACTTAAACCTTCACTTTCACTTTCAACTTTAGCTCTTATTTTAGCTTGCCTTGCCTTGATCTTGAGGTAATCATCCATATCCTTTGGTGCCATGTAGCCTATGAGTGAGGAGAATCTTCTTTTTGAAATCATCTCATTTTTGATAGCTTCAAGTTCCAGTGGATATTTTGCAGCATTAGGATCATGTATGCCCTCATCGGTAGAGATTGGCTTTCTTTTTCTGTTGAAGAGCTTTGGTTGTGATGTAGGAAAGGTGAGAGCAGTGGTGGATGGTTGACAAACAGCTGTTGAAACAACTGGTGTCTCAACTGCTGTTGTCATTACAAGTACTGATGTATCAGCAGATGTCTTCTGCTTTTGAGCAGGGGTTGTGATGGCAGTAGTTTGAGTGGTGATGAGTGGCTGACTAACAGCTGTTGAAACAACTGGTGTTTCAACCACTGTTGCCATTACAACAGATGTTATAACATCTGCCGTCTTCTGCTTTTTGGCAGGAGGTGATGATGGGTTGGCTGTTTTTGATGGTGATGGTGGTTTTGATGCTGTAGACACAGATGGTGGTGGAGCAGTAGTTGTGGTGGTGTGTGGTGATGTGGTGTGTGTTGATACTACAGTTTTGGCTTGACTATTTTCTGGCTCAACATACATACCATCATCAATTCCCTTTTTCTTCCACTAGATCTTCTCCCCCTTTTTGGCATTATCTGGAAAGGGTTCATTCATGAAAAGAACAGTGGAGGGGACCTTTCCAGAGGCACTTTGAATGTGAGCCTTTATAGCTTTAATATCCGCCTGAGTATCTTTGAATCTTGATTCCACCATATTTGTCAGCTTTTTAACATGTATAGCATGCTGCTGATCTGCCATCTGTTTTTGTCTTTCCAGCAATGGTTGGAATAGGTTCCATAACTCATTTGCAGCAGGCGCTTGTTGAGCAGATGCTTGAGCAGGAGGAGCAGTGGATTGGGCTTTCTGAGCTTTTAACAGCTGCTGCACCATATCTTTTATTTCAGCAACAGAGGTTTCAAGGTTTTTGACCCTGCCCGTCAATTCCTGATATTTTGAATCATCACCTGAATTAACAGGATCATCTGAATCCCCACCAGCAGTGGTTTTACCAATGTATGACTTAGGAACAAAGTCCTAAAAATCAGCCATTGATGCCCCTTGTTCTTGGTCATGGGGACTTCTTTCTTCAGCACTTGATAACCTTTTGATGTTGCCAGTAGTTAAAACAATCTCACTGGTGGTTCTTAGTGGTGCTATCGAAGAAATTGCCTTCAAGGGAGTCTTATGTATGTAACCACTGTCCAAATGCAAACAAGTGGGTTCAACATTTGTAGTGGCTGCTCCACTTGAACTACTGACAGGAATTACTTGTAATTCCTGCAGTGTAACCACCTCAGTTGTTGCTGGGATAACAGAGATATCAACATCAGACCCAGTCACTTGTGGGAGTATACTCTCAGTGATAGGTGTTTGAGAGGAACTGGTTTGTGTCTGAGTAGTACCAACTGTATGCAACAAAGGTATCATGGATTGTGGTAATATGGAGGGTGAGGGTGAAGGTGTAGAAAGAGACATGTCCTTGGGATTAGGACTGTGGAAGATGGATCCGAGTGGGTCCAGAGCTTCATATTGTGGGGTCCCTGTGCTTACAACCTGATCCTTTTGTGAGGATGCAGGAGGAGTTTGAGGCAAGGGTTGAGATCTTTCTTCCATCTGCTGTGAGGAAGTAGCAGCAGTGGTTATTGGTGACTTTTGTGCTGTCACTGGCATTGACTCTGGGATCTCATCTTCCAGAGGTGCCTTTGGTTTGGGTTTGGTGGGCTTTCTGGATGTTTTCTTTTTGGTCTTTTTAGTGGTGGCAGGTGTGGGTTTCAAAATAGTGGGTGTGCTGCTTTGATCACCTGGAGTAGTGGGCTCAGCAGCAGGTACCTGAGGAGCAGTTTCATCTGCTAAATTCTGCTCAGGTACCCCTGCTTTTGTTTTTACAGGGGCTAACATCCTTGAGAAAGTCTCAGGTGTTAAGCCGTTTATTTGAAAAGGAGAACCTTCTTTGAGCAAATCTGCATCTTTCTTTTCAAATTTTTGTTCAAGATAATAACTCAGAAATCGTGGAAAGAGCAGAAATGCTTTGCTGTCAACATTCTTTACCATATCATTAAAAATTTCCTGGGAGTAATTGTAATCTTTATTATTTAAAATAGCATATCCCAGACATTGAATTTTTAATGGTATTTCATTGAAAGATGTTATTTTATTTGAAGCACACATCAAAAGTGTGTGAAATAAAAATCTGGGTGCAGAAGGAAAATAACCTTTTTGTAAGGTATCCGTTTTAGGTTGTTCTGCATATCCCCTGTTCAGAAAATCATTTTTCAACTCGGTTTTTAAGAAAGAAATTTTACCTTTCTGATCGTCGAGTTTGAAGACTTCTGAAATAGATTGTGGAATGATTTGGATGGCTTTACCCTTTATTGAGGAGTTTATGGCTTTGATGACATCATCTTGTTTCTCAAGAGTGGCATTTTTCCAGAACTCTCTCTGGGTTTCCTGGTAGATGGGAGCATCTGCTGTTAACAAAGTTTTATACTTTGATGCAGATATGATGTCTATGATGGAATTGAAGGTGTTGTCGGTTGTGGGTTTTGTGAGTATACCCACATAGTTGTGAGGAGCTTTGAATGGTATTTCGCTCGGTTCAACAGCCATTTGAGTGGCGTCTGTTGGGGTTGAGGAAGAAGATGGTTTTGATTTTGAGTTCGATTTTGGTTTCGTCATTTTTTGATGAAGAAGATCGAAGAAAGTTTTGCGAAGAAGAGTGGGAAACTGCTTTGAAAAGAGAATTTTGGAATTCAATTCGACAGTGTGAGCCCCTGTTTGGGTTTAATCAGGGTTTTATTTTAGGGAAAAAATGAATGCTGACGTGGCAGCGGTTATAATGATCTGACGGCTAAAAACTGTCCACGTGCCAACCCCTGATGAGATGGTAAATAATGGAGGATAGTTGTTTTGACAGCCACTGATGGATTAAGCATCAGTAGTTACAACGGTAACAAAATGAGGCAGTGGATGATTTTTACTATCAGTAGATAGTGTATCAGTGGATAGAACAATGATTTTGAACATCAGTGTTTTTCAAGATTTTAAGGAGCAGGGGTTGACTTTCAGCAGTGGACAGACTTTAGAGAGCAGAAGTTTAGGCACAACAGCATTTAAGGTACAACAGTGGTTAAAAGCAGTCATGAAGATCCTTAATATAACAACTGTTTGTGCAGCAGTGTTTTGACTTTTGACAAACAATTTAGCATCTGCTTGTTTAGATGTGGGTATTGGTTTTGTGTAAACACAACTTTATGTTCAACATCTCTTATTCTGCAGAAATGATATACTCAACAATTTACATTTTGGATGTAAATTCTCAAGTTTAAAATTGTCAGCAGTTATCTTAGAAATCTTTGTTCAAGGCTTTGCCACATGTTCATTATTCCTGACAGTGGTTCAGCACCCCAAATGATGAAGACATTTCTACTAGGGCTACTCAATTTGTGTCTTAATTATTTGAATTAGAACATGAGTATCTCAGTAGTTCAAAATCAATTTGCAATCAATCATTGATATGTGATAAATAACCTTGAGTTTGATATGACCTTGACAAATGTACCATTTCCTTTTGATCTAATTTTACGGATAACAACTTCACACAAAAATAAGGAAATTACATCCTGACCGGTGAGAAACCTTTTACTATAAAAAATGAGTAAAAGTACAAAATATATTATTTGAAAAAAATGAAGTAATATATCCGGTTTTATTTGAGAAAAACACCTTAAGAAATAGTTAAAGGATGTTTTGAAAACCAACATCAAAAGGATCGGACAACTTTTCAAGTAAGAACATGATCATATCATTCTCAAGTTATTTTGACCATTGTTTAGGGTCATTTTCTTCACAATTGATTGTAAATTCTTCTTTTAAGGTCAATCACTGGAGATGCCATTGTTACCTGAACGATTCCTGTATTTGGTGAAAGCACGCAGTTGCATGATGACCACTGTTTACCTAACTTTGACCTCATAAGTGTTTTATGCTTATACTCCTTTTCTTTTGGTTTTAAAAGCTTTGAGATAAGCACACTTTTGAGTTTTGTTCATTTTCTTCTTCCCTTTTTACCCATCCCATTCATAAGTAATAAATTACTTACTGGGAGGTTTTTATGAAAGAATCCTCAATCCAAAATCATTTTCAGCAATGTTTTGAGAGATCTGGCCACATTTGTACATGTTTTATTACCAATTCTCACATTACATATGATTTGGACTGGTTTGACCCCAGATTTTCTTCATGTGTTTTGACAGAGTTGATTTGGTCCTTCTGAGGATTCTCAACCTGCTTTTTAAGACATAAGATTTCATGACTAAAGCTTTATATCCCTCTTTCTAAGTTAACAAACACTAATGTTTATATGAACATAGGTTTCGCTAATCCGAGGTACATTCTTTAGTATAAAACATGATGAAATCATCACAAATTCCAGAACAATGGTTGAAATCAATTTTTGAATGAATATAATCATATCATAGTTACCAGATCTGGGGACTATGAGTGATTTGTTCATGACATCACTAGTTGTATGAGATTTGTGAATCTTATGACATCTTGGTTGTTTTACAGAGTCTCAAATTTATCATTTTGAACATGATTTCTTTTGCTCTGTTTTTCAACAAAATGCAATCAACCTTAGTATCAATAAATTTTTGAGCTGAACTGTTATGTCAAATTGATTGTTAGATCGAATTTGACTGTCCAGGCTCTGATACCAATTGTTAGGATCGGAGGCTGTCATGGTTGTGTTTGTTTGTATAATTTGAACATTCAGAGAATATGAAACAGTGTAAAGTGCAGCGGAAATGAATACAAACTTTGTTAAACACAAATCAAAGAAGAGAATAGTTTGATAAACAATTGCTTTCTCAATAAGTTGAATGATTACAATGAAAATCAAAAGATTACAAGCATGCTTACATAACTAAACTCCCCCTCAGCCTCATACCCCAAGGTTGGTTGTACAAGATGAAAGGATTGAATTGAGGAGAAGAACTCACTCAAAATGATCAAATGTAACAGTACAGAGTACTATATCTACTGATCTATACAACTACTGCTTTGCTAACTACTGATATTGCATAATATTACAGAAGATGTATAACACTGATGCTGCATCATTCCACTGCTGTGAACCCAGCAGTACTTGTCATGATCAGCAGTGCTTGACTCAGGGCAGCAGATTGAACAGCAGGGCTTTTAGTCTTCATCAGTCCTTGAATAGAACAGCAGTTGTAGGTCAGCAGATGTTGATAAAATCAGTACATTGGAGTATATCAGCTGTTGGAGCCACAGTCAAGGGGAAAGCTTATAGTAAACAGTTGCTTATTGTGAGTGCACTGTTGTGATCCGGTTTTGGCTTTCATTATCTGTTCCTCTAGTAGGGTTCAATCCTAACAGTTCCCCACTGTAGGAACGTTGTCGGACCCGAAATGATTCGATCAGAGGCGTTCTACTCAGAATGAAAGGCGGAAACAGACATAATGAGTTGAATTCAGCAAGATATTCACTTTAATTGTCGTTTATATTGATCTGGAACAATTTTACAGCAAGATGACACTTCGACAGAGCTTCGTCGTCGGAAAACACCAAGCTAATTTCGTACCAACTGAAACGAAATCACACCTATTTATAGTTGACCTAATTCCGCATGAACACTACTCACACGAAAATACATTACACGTGAAATTACAAGTTCACACGATATTAACTAATTTCGTGCGGAATTACTAGTTGACTTTTCATGCGAAATTAGCTCTTCAAGCGAAATTAACATTTTGCATGATTTCTCGATCTTCGTGCCATGAACAATGCAAGACTCGATACAAGACGAAGTCGACAGACGCATGCACCAACAGACTCCCCCTCGAATGTTGACGAGTCTATTGTGTCGAGTCTTTGCCACCTTCAATCTTTATCAGTTTGTCTGCTCTCTTTTCTTCAGCACTAACATACTCCATCGAACAAAACTTTACCAGGATCTGAACTTGGCTCTTTCGTCTCTCCGATTCTCTTGATCAGATCTCTTGATTCCTTAAGTTCATCAGCATCATCAGCTTGCGTGAACTTTATCTTCAGAATCGTAACTTGGCTCTTTTCATCTACAGACTTCCCCTATCGATAAGCTGGGATCGCAGCCTGGCTTTCACAGGATCAGGATTTAAACCTGGCTCACACTCTTCTCAGGTATTGGAACTTGGCAATCCTGCACATCCTCTACCACACAATAAACTTTACAAATTTAACATTTGACAAATTTATACGTTCAAACTCCCTTTCAAATCAATCCCGAATGATTTTTCATTTTAAACCTTCTGATGACCACTTGCAGGAAAAAAAAATTCAAACATTTTTATATTTAACAGACTCCCCTTCAAAATGATCATCATGTTCAGCATTTGGAATTTTGAAAATCAGCTTTTCAACACCAGTTGTCGAAAATCTTTTTGGATTTTTTTTTCAAAAATTTATGCTAAAACACACTTAAAATCTTTTTGGGATTTTTTATATAAAGTGCAGTAAAGAAATATTTACAGACAATATTTTTGTGAGTTTGTGTAAGAGGATCATATCAGTTTATGAGACAAATCACTAACACCGTTAAGCTTCATTTCATTTTAAGTTCTAAACAATTCACTTAGATTGTCAGTATATTGATCCACTTAAATTTTCACAGAAAGTTCAATTGTTTCGAGATACGATATTAGTGTTTTAATGACTTAAACTTATTCGCGTGTCCCACCACTTGAATATACTCCCGCATCCAGATCCTAATATTCAGTCTTACAGGTGAGTATACCTAGATGATATCTGTAAAAGGGTTAAATGCAAAACCGTGTGAGCTCAGGTCAGAACTTCCGTTCAGCAAAGAGATGACGGCTCGACTTTTGGTGTGTTCCCTTTAGAGAATCTTTTCTTCAACAGCACATGATTAGCTTTTTTCAATGTTTCATCATTTTTTGTACTGAGGGTAATACTATATTTCAAGCAAATGCAAAGTATTATACGGGGACTAGGCCATTGCTTCCGCAAAATCAGAAGTCTCGGGATAATACCCCAAATATCACTAAGTATAAAGACCTAGTATCTCAGATTTATATCTCGAAAACAATCTACTAAATGTACAAAAACCTACTGGCACATCCGCAGTGAGATTGCTTATCACATTTATCTTTCCAAATCTTTAGCGTGTTGTGATAGTCCACTGATGTACTATCATTTCTTCTTTTAAACAACAAAACTCTTTTTTTAATGTTATCATGTTTTTGGCTTTTTCAAAATTTCTAATGTTTTTGGATTTTCTGAAAAATTTTTACTCCCCCTAAAATGCAAACACATTTAAAGAAGAGTTAATTACTGTTTTCGTCCCTGTGGTTTCTCAAAAATCACTATTTCAGTCCATTAGTTTAAAAATTGCGATTTCAGTCCCTGTGGTTTCACTTTCGTAACCATTTTAGTCCACCTCGTAACCATTTCAGTCCCTGTACTTACGGAATAAATGGATTGAAATGGTTACGAAAGTGAAACCACATGGACTGAAATGGTTACTAAAGTGAAACCACAAGGATTGGAATTGCAATTTTTAAACTAATGGACTGAAATAGTGACTTTTGACAAACCACAGGGACGAAAACAGTAATTAAATCTTTAAAGAAATTTGAAAACAAAACTGTACAAATTAAGTGACAACTGTTGTGAATCGCTTCATTTCGCCATCCACTTGGCATAAACAATCAGAACTCCCCCTTACAACAAACTATTTTCCCATTACGATTTCAAAACACTTAAGTTTGTTTTAATCAAAATGATTTTTCCGGAAAATAAGTTTTGTTAAAAACCACATGTAGGTTCGGGGATCAATTCATCACCTTGTTTTCAACCACTTGTATGAAGATTACATCAAGTTCAAATTAATGACCTTGATTAATCACTAAGACAGAACAAACCTCTGTACCACTTGTAAGAAAATCAAGTACAACTTAATGTCCCTGATTTACCACTTGTAAGTATGCACAATCAAACCTGTTACAAAGAATGATGCTGATTCATGCTCCGCGATTACCAACTTGGGAGCTCCGGCAAGTCAGATTTTTCAAGTAAAGAAAATGTCCACCCAAGCCCGACCAACCTTGAGTGATCTTAACTCTGATTCAGTCGGGTTATAAGTTGCCTTCTTTGTCGCATAAAAATCTTTAACCCCTTGAACTTTACCCTCAATCATTTTTCCAAAAATCTTTTTCACGTTTCCATTGAACGCTTTCTCAACATCAAATTCTTTCTTCTCAGAATAGAATTGATTTGAGATCTCAACCTTACCAACCTTTGATTTAAAATTCTCAGCCTTCAATGGTGGAAAATTCGCATCATCCACTGGAGGTACTGAGTTTTCCTCTTTTACCTTAACCTGTGGCTCATCTGACTTTGTGGAATCAGATTCATCACCGATTTTCTCAGAAAACTTCTTAACAACCCACATTTGGTTGTCTTTGGCTCTTTTTTTGTAAAAATTCTTCCTTGAGCACTCACCAACTTCATAAGTTGAATTCTAAAAAATTTTAAATTTTTCAGTTGGTGGTTCATTTTTCTCAACAACTATTCCTTTAAATTTTTCAGAGATTCCCTGTTTTTTCTTTGTATCCAACGGACAATTCCATGCAATGTGACCAGCTTCATTGCATTTAAAACATGTTTATAGTATCCTTTCTATGAAAAACTCCAGTCCCCATTCTCTTCTTCTCAGCAAGAAACTCTTGGTTTGATTGTCTCTAGAAAGGTTTCTTCTGTTCTTCTTCAGCACTTCCTCCTGAAACAAATTTTGTGTTTGTTTTAGAAATTTTATCATTTTTATAATTTTCAGGTGGAATAAAACCTAAACCTTTCTTTTTGAAATTACTGTTATGGTTTGGTTTCTTTTGAAAACCAGAACTAGAACAGTAACCTTTTTTCTTGTTTAATCGCTGTTGAACTCTTGAAGTGTATTTTTTACGTTTTGCAGAAAGATTTAAATATTTTATTTCAGAAATATTAATTTCTGTTAGTTTGAAAACCTTTTTTATCAAATCAGTTTTAACACTTCTTATTGGAAACTCTTTGTCAGAATATAATTTGTCAAAATCATTCAAAGTATATGCAACTTCGAATGTTTCGTCATCCAAAGTCCCTTTTGATAACAAAAATTCTTTACTATAAACACGTTTAACCGAAGACTTTGGACTGTCAACTGATGATGATCCCGGATTTTCAGATTCAGAATTTGACTCCGACTCCTCATCTGTATCCAACACCTAATCGACCACCTTTTTTATTAACTCAGACTCATGATCAGTGTCAGACGAAGTGAACGTGACGTCAATGTTTTCTGGTAATTCATCAGTTGTTTCGTATTTTAACTTCATATTGACAGCCTTATTGACTTGCTCCACATTTGGTTTTCTGGGAGAATATCCTTCCCAGATTGGAGGCGGACACTTGTTATAGCTAACACTCTGTTTCTTACCAGTATCTTTTTTCTTTGGCTTTTCATCTTTAAATTCTTCCATACCTGCAACAGTTGGATAAATTCGGTCAATAAGATAATCAAAACTAGAATAACTCTGTAATAATCGTCTGATTCTCTCATTTTCTATCTTTTCAATTTCCAACTCTTGCTTCCATTTTGCACTTTCTTCAATATAAAAATTGATAGCTTTCTGCTTCGACATCATCACAGCATTCAGCATTGTCAGTGCATCTTCTCGTTTAGAATTAGTCTTTCGCAAACCAGTTACCGTTCTGTTCAATACATCGTATGATTCCTTCACGTAATTGAGATCAAACAGTAACTTTTCAATCATCTTGTCTTTCTCACTTAGTTTTTCATCTTTTTTCTGCACACTGCTTGCAATATTCTG
Source organism: Helianthus annuus (assembly GCF_002127325.2). Classification (NCBI taxonomy): domain Eukaryota; kingdom Viridiplantae; phylum Streptophyta; class Magnoliopsida; order Asterales; family Asteraceae; genus Helianthus; species Helianthus annuus. The sequence continues at coordinate 96,363,136 of NC_035439.2, read as the reverse complement.
AACACTTTAAGCAAGGCTTAATGACTTCCACAATCTTTTCTACTTCAATGATCTTTTTGACTTCAACAATTTTCTCAACTTCAACAACTTTTTCATTTGCTTCAAACACCTTTTTTTATCACTTGAAACACTTCTTCAGCAAATTGAACTTTGTCACTATGTTCAGAATTTCTTTCTTGATCAACGTTTTCACATTTCTTCTTTTTCTGCTCGTCTCACCTTCAGCTTCTCCAAATGATCTGCAAAATAAAATTGAAAACTTTCAGGAGATAACTGAGTTTTTGCAATATTAATATGTTTTTCTTCCTCATCATCACCACTGTCATCAGTTGGTGTTTGATCAAACTCTATCATCTTTTCTGAACTATCATCTGAAGAACTTGAATCAAATAATGATTGATCAACAATTGTTGTTCTATCTGAACTTCCATCTGAAGTCACAGACTCTTCATCTTGATTCTTCGCATTATCAGCAAACACTTTCATCCATTCTGAAAACATATCAGATTCTTGAATGACTTTAGCAATGAGAGCAACAATTTTTGAATCAGGTGGAATGTATTTGTCCCAGCTGAAGCCTTTTGCCACCTTTTCATCATCTTGATCAATGATACCATAATAAGCTTTCTTATTTGCATCTTGAATCATTCTAGAATGTGCAGTTTGTGGCTCTTTTTGTTGTTGTGGTTGATGTCCAACTTGTTGATATATGGCTTTTCGATAGTAATCATCTTTTCCAAACGGATTCTTTGCTCCATTTCCTTCTTGATTCTTGCATTCTCTTTTGAAATGACCCTTTTCCCTGCAACGAAAACAAGTTACTTTAGATTTATCAAAACCCAAAGTAGATACATGAGCATCTAGAAAATCATTTCCTCCAGTAATCATTTTGAACTTTTCAGCTCTTCTCAGAACACTTGCTAAACACCATTTGGTGTCCATGAGCTCCATCTCTTCAGCATCGATCTGATCGTAATCTTCTTTTGTCAGCATAGGATTTCCGATTCGTCCAGCAACCAATCCTTCATAAGATTGTAGCACGGTAGCAAGTAACTCCATGTGATCTTTAGCAACTTCTTCGGAAAAGCTTTGACCATTCGGAAGATTTAATGCAATGTTGCACTGTATCACACAACCATTTCCAGTTTTTGAACTTTGATGTTGAAAGCTTGTAGTTGAACTCTTCGGATTCACACTTGAATATGAAGAAATTCCACTCCTGCTGTTTGGACTTTGATTGTCTGAATCAGATGAATTTCCAGCACTAAAAGCAGTTTGGATTTTAGGACTCATTTCAACATCTTGAATACCACCTTTGTAATACATTTTAACATCTTGTTGACCACTTGGATTATTCATCCTCGCAATCTTTTGCTGTTCAAGATCTTAACTTTCAATCTTTTCAATGAACTGTGAGATTGTCAAATTATCATATTCCCTGGTGTCCTTCAAGATCATCAAAAATGTACCCCACTCTTTTTGAGGTAAAGCATCAGCTAATTTGTCGACCCATTCATCTTGACTTTTCTCTATTCCCAACAAAGACATAGATCGAACTAAGTGGCAATATCTTTCAATCAATTTCTTTGATGTTTCTCCCGCCAAGCTTGATAACAAATCGAATTCTTTCTTTAGCAATGCTTTCTTGCTCTTAATCATTTTCTCACTACCCTCGAATTTAACCTTCAATGCATCCTAGATTGAAAGGGCAGTGTTATCATGTTGAAGCAAGATAAAAATGTCTTCCTTTACAGCTTACTGTAGAAGACTGATCATCAACTTTTCTGCTTTATACATGTCTCTCTCTCTTTGTCATTCAGTTCAGAAATTGCTTTTGTAACACCCAAATCTGTACGCGGTCTAACATACTTCTTCTCAATGCATTCCCAAGATCTCAAATGATTAGCTTGCACCCAGTTTTCGAATCGATCTTTCCATCCATAATATTCCTCGATTCCCATAAGCTTCGGGGGCTTTTGCAAAGTTCCGGTTTCGTTCTCCATGTTCATGCTTTGAGCAATAGCAGCCGGAGTAGTTGGGGATGAAGCAAACGCGTTGTAGAATTCCTCTTCCATGATTCGGTAACACGTTTTCCAACAAACAACACTTTTAAACAAAATTAAGTCTTCAAACGAGATTACCTGTCCAAGCGAAATTACCTGCACAGGAAATTTCAAACGGGATTAAACTTTTCAAACGAAATATGTAATATCGTGTGAAATTACTCTCAGTTTCAAACGAAATTAGGTTTGACACGAGATTACTCAAATAAAATTAGTATCTCGTGCGGAATTAAATGCAATTTCAAACGAAATTAATCCAAGAACTATAATTTCGTGCGGAATTAGTATGTTGATGTCATCATTTCAAACATATTTTCAAACGAAATTACAAATTTTGTCAGATTTTGATTGAATTATGGTCCAATTCTCTCAAGGCTTTGTTAAAACACTGTTTTGCATGTTATATGTGAAATTCAGATCATTTTAACCGTCCAAACTTGTTCAATTGATAAAAGAAGATGTAGAAGTAAGAAAAAGAGATGAAATCAAGCTGAAATCTGAAGAACTCCTCCTCCTGAGCTCTGATACCACTTGTAGGAACGTTGTCGGACCCGAAATGAGTCGATCAGAGGCATTCTACTCAGAATGAAAGGCGGAAACAGACATAATGAGTTGAATTCAGCAAGATGTTCACTTTAATTGTCGTTTATATTGATCTAGAACAATTTTACAGCAAGACGACACTTCGACAGAGCTTTGCCATCGGAAAACACCAAGCTAATTTCGTACCAACTGAAACGAAATCACACCTATTTATAGTTGACCTAATTTCGCATGAACACTACTCACACGAAAATACATTACACGCGAAATTACAAGTTCACACGATATTAAGTAATTCCGTGCGGAATTACTAGTTGACTTTTCATGCGAAATTAGCTCTTCAAGCGAAATTAACATTTTTCATGATTTCTCGATCTTCGTGCCATGAACAATGCAAGACTCGATACAAGACGAAGTTGACAGACGCATGCACCAACACCCACGAGATAAATAAGTTATGATATTTATGTTTATATCTAGAAAAGAATCTACTGAACGTATAAAAACCTACTGGCACATCCTCAGTGAGATCGTTTATCACATTTGACTTTCCAATTCTTTAGCGTGCTGTGATAGTCCACTGATGTACTATCATTTCTTTTTTTTCACAACAATACTCGTTTTTTATTTTTCAATGTTTTTGGATTTTAGATTTTATCATGTTTTTGGATTTTTCAAATTTTCTAATGTTTTTGGATTTTCTGAAATTTCTTACTCCCCTAAAATTCAAAGCCATTTAAAGAAAATTTGACAAACCAGTGTGAATTGCTTCAATTCTCCATTCACTTGGCATAAACAATCAGAACTCCCCATGACAACAAACTATTTTTCCATTATGATTTCAAAACACTTAAGTTTGTTTTAATCAAAATGGTTTTTCCGGAAAATTAGTTTTGTTGAAATTCACAAACCACTTGTAAGTTAGGGGACTAAATTCATCATTTTGTTCATTTTTAGCTACTTGTAGGTTCACTTTTCTTTCACCACTTGAATGAAAGTTAAATCAAGTTCAACTTAATGACCTTGATTAACCACTTGTAAGTTTTTCAAACAAACATTTTCAAGAATGATGCCGATTCCTACTCCACGATTACCAACTTGGGAGCTCCGGCAAGTCCAGATTTTTAGTCATGATAGGTTCTATCCCAGTTACTAACCTGGGGTGAACCATCTTCATCTGGTTTACTCGTTTCCTTTTCATAAAATTCCTTTACCCCTTTGACCTTCCCGTCAATCATTTTTCCAAAAATATTTTGAACTTTGGGGTTAAAGGCTTTTTCAACATCAAATTCTTTCTTTTCAGAAAAGAATTGATTTGAAATTTCAACTTTTCCAATTTTTTATTTTAAATTTTCAGCCCGCAATGGTGGAAAATTTGCATCATCCAATGGCGGAAGTGATTTTTCTTCTTTTAGCTCAACGGGGCTCCTCTGACTTTGACGAGTCAGATTCATTGCCAGAACTATCATCTGATTTCTTAACAACCCACTTTTGGTTGTTAATCTTCACTTTTCTTCTGTAAAAACACTCTTTGAACATTCACCAACCTCAAATTTTGAATTTTTGAAAACTTTAAATTGTTTGGTTGGTGGCTCAATATCAACCATCTTTTCTTTTATTTTTTCAGAGACCCCCTGTTTTGTTTGGATTGCCTTTGGACAATTCCTGGCAATATGACCAACTATTTTGCATTGAAAACAAGTTCTTGTCTCCTTCTTCTTCTGAGCAACTTCCTTCCTCATTCCTTCTTGCTTCTTCGCAAGGAATTCTTTGTTTGTCTGCTTCCTGAACAAATTTTCTTTTTCTTCTTCTGATGATGTCCCTGAAACAAATACAGTTTTTTGGTTAATAAGTTTTCTCATTTTTATAATTTTCTGGTGGAATAAAACCTAGACCTTTCTTTTTGAAATTACCGTTATGGTTTGATTTCTTTTGAAAACCAGAACCAGAACTGTAACCTTTTTTCTTGTTTAACTTTTGTTGAACTCTTGAGGTGTACTTTTTAGGTTTTTCAGTAAGAATTACATTTTTTATTTTAGAAATATTAATTTCTGTTAGTTTGAAAACCTTGTTAATCATTTCAGTTTAACACCTCTTATTGGAAATTCTTCATCAAAATATAATTTATCAGAATCATTCAAAGTATATGCTACTTTGAATGTTTCGTCATTCAAATTATTTTGTGATAACAGATATTATAAACCCGTTTGTCCTTTTTAACTGTTGGTCTTGAAGTGTCGAACTCAGACTTTGACACTGACTTTGACTCCTCCGTTTCATCTTTTTCCAACACCTGATCAACCACTTTCTTTATTAACTCGGACTCATGATCAGTGCCGGATGATGTAAAAGTGACATCAATGTTGTCTGGCAAGTTATCTACAGGCTCAGATTCCCACTGTAAGTTGGTTGCCTTTTTGAATCTTTCTGAATTAGGATTTCATGGAGAATATCCATTTTCAAGCGGAGGTGGACACTTGTTATAACTGACACTTTGTTTCTTACCAGAATCCTTTACTTCAGTATCCTCTTTTGTTTGGGAATTCTTCACTTCAAATGGTTCTTCTTCAAATGCTTTCATGCCTTCCACTGTAGGATAAATCTTGTCAATCACATAAGAAGAACATGAGTAACTTTTCAATAACCGGTTTACTCTCTCAGTTTCTATTCTCTGAGTTTCCAACTTTTGTTTAAGCTCAGCACACATCTCAATGTAAAATTGACGATTTTCTGCTTTGACATGTATGCTCCATTGAGTGTCTTCATAGTTGTTGCTTGTTCACTGCTTGACTCGTTATATTGATTCATGGCTTTGTTTAAGACATCGTATGATTCTTTCAGTCTGTTCATGTTGTGAATCAACTCATTGTTTTGCTTCTTCATAGTCTCACAGTTTTCACAATTCTCAGACACCTTTTCTGCATCAGCTTCTATTTCAATCTTGAAAGCTGGAATTTCTTTGACTTGCTTCTTTATCACACAGACTTCTTCATCATCATTTTTATTTCTCTCGGCTAGAAATTTTAAATGCTCTTTCATACTTTCTGCATAATACGAATTATCATCATCACGATCATCTTGTTTTTTAACCTTCTTCTTTGCCACTCGAGCATTTTCAGCATCTCTCTCGGCTAGATATTTTAAGTGCTCTTTCATACTATCTGCCCAATAATCATCAGCATTATCTTCAACGATTTGAGCAACAAAGGCTTTATGATCTGAAGTTTTGTTAGGATCATAATCATGCCAATTGAAATCTTTTGGAAGCCTTTCATCATCTTGATCTGTCAGACAAGCTTTACTCTCAGCTGAAATATATTTGTCCCAACTAAATCCTTTTGATGATCTTCCATCATCTTGATTAACTAGATAAGCATTCTTTGATTCTTCAATCTCCTTCCTAGCATGAGTAGTTTGTGTTGATTGTTGTTGATACGGCTGTTGAGCAACTTGATGATAAATCACTTTCCGATAATAATCATTGTTTCCGAAAGGATTTTGAGCTCCACTTGCTTCGCGGTTTGTGCATTCTCGCTTAAAGTGCCCTTTTTCCCTGCAACGAAAACAAGTAACTTTAGATTTATCAAATCCTAAAGTAGAAACATTTGCATCACGAAAATCATCTCTTCCAGTAATCTGCTTAAATTTTTCAGCTCTTCTCAACACACTAGCCAAACACCACTTTATATCCATCAACTCCATCTCCTCAGCATCAATCTGACCGTATTCCTCTTTTGTCAACATTGGATTTCCGATCCTTCCTGCAACTAAACTCCCATAAGACTCTAACACAGTCACCAACAAAGACATATGATTTTTGGCTACTTCTTCAGAGTAATTTTGATCATTCTCAAGATTTAATGCAATGTTGCATTGTAGTACTTTGCCATTCTTGGTTGCTGAAAAATTCGGATCGAATGATGGATATGAAGAGAATCCAGTTTTTCTACTTGATCCTTGATCTGATCCTCCAGAAGAAATTTTTGCATTGAAAGCAGTTTCAATTTTTGGTGCAATGTAGGTCTTATTACTAGTACCTCCTTTGTAATACAGACCAATGTCTTGTTCACCATCAAAGTCCTTCATTCTCGCTATCTTTCGTTGTTCCATCTCTTGAGCTTCGAGTTGTTCAATAAACGTGTTCAACGTTAGATTGTCAAATTCAGGTTTATTTTTCAACATCATAAGATATGTGCCCCGCCAACTTTTCAATCAATTCATCATTATCTTTCTTGATGTTCAATCTTTTCATGTTCATCAACAAATTGCAATATCTTTCTATAATTTGCTTGGTGTTTTCAGTTTTTAATCCACAAAATAGATCAAATTCTTTCTTCAAAAGTGACATTTTGTTCTTGATCATCTCTTTACTTCTAACAAACTTTGATTTTAGTTCTTTCCATATTGAATGTGCACTTCCGTTGTGTTGTAGTAAAGTCAAGATTTCTTCCTTAATAGCTTGCTGCAAGAGACTAACCATCATCTTTTGATTTTTGTATTTCTTTTTCTCATCAACACTTAGATCTTTGATATCAACCTTCTCTCCGTTGTCCTTAACGGGTCTAATATATCGATATTCAGTACATTCCCATGCATCTAAGTAATATGCTTGAACCCAATTTTCAAAACGTTCCGCCCGTCCACTATACTCCTCAATATCCATAAGCTTAGGCGGTTTTTGCATGGTGCCCGTTTCATTTTCTAGCATTGTATTCTGAGTCACAGTGATCCGGGCAGCAAAGGCGTTGTAGAACTCATTTTCCATGATTCGATTTTGAAAATTTCACAAACCCGGACTTTCAGACGAACTGGTCACTATTTAAACGAATTGGAACCTTTTTACCCAATTCATGCGAATTGGAATGTATGATTCACATAAAATGGCCCTTTCAAGCGAAATGAACCTCCTCAAAAGAAATGAACCCTAATTTCACACGAACTGGGGTCAATGTTGATCAATTCGTGCGAAATGGAATGATGCTTCAAATGAAATGGTACTTTCAAGTGAAATGGAAGCACCTGGTGCGAAATGGAAGCCAATTCGTGCGAATTGGAAGCAAATTCAAACGATCTGATGACCAAATCGTGGGAATTGGTGCTGAAGTCACACAATCGGACAGTTTTTGACAAAATTGATTAAGTTTTAGGTCGATTTAAGGTCTGATTCTTTCAAGGATTTGTTAAGACAGTGTTTTGCACGTTATATATGAAAATCAAGCCATTTTATCCGTAAAATATTTGTTAATTTTGAAAAATGTGAAGAAAGTGAGTAGAAATCAGAATTTTTGATGAAATCAAGCTGAAAATGGTAAGAACTCTTTCTCCTGAGCTCTAATACCACTTGTAGGATCGTTTTCATGACCAAAGGAGTCGTTCAGAAGAGATCTCGTCCAATACGAAAGGCGGAAACAGGCGAATCGGAGTTATTTCAGCTGATTTACACTTAGATTCACTTAAATTGTCTCTTGAATTGATATCAGATCGTTTTACAATGTTGGAGACACTTCGGCAGAGCTTCGCTACCGGAATCAGAACGTTACAAATGAAATCACCAAGACAACTATATATAGGCGTGCCATTTTGCATGGAATGGTTCACACGAATTGGCCAATGTCATTTCGTACGAAATGGCAACACCATTTCGTGCAAACTGGACTTCCCATTTTGTGCGAAATGTCCACAACCCACATGCTTTTCATTTTTCTCGTATATCGTGCCCTGATCTATTTAATCTATCACAAGACTCGATACAAGACGAAGTCGACAGACATATGCACCAACAATATGAAATGAAGGTTTATGAATGATATTGTGATATGATCGGTTTATCTCGAATGAACCGTATATTGGAAAGTTATGTAAGAAAGGAATGTAATTACTTGAACCGTTATAAACGGATTGGAGTTGATGTAAGTATAAAAGATGAACGGAATGTATTTGTTCGTGGTAAACGGACCGAATGGAAGTTTATGTTACGAATTTAATTACCCGTTTCTAGCGGGTTAATAAATGTATGTTTTATCTCACTAATGAGATAGTATGTTTTGACCCGTTTTAACGGGTAAGTAATGAATGGTATGTTTTATCTCTACTTTGAGGTAAGTATGTTTTGACCCGTTTCAACGGGGAGTAAGTGCAAGAATAATGTGAAGACACGAAATAGATGAATTGGTTTATTAGATTAAATGTAACATAGTTAATGGAATTTAACTCTTCAAATTTGTTGTTTGATGTAGGTAAATCCTCAACATAATGGCTTGGCGACTTGGAACGAACACACATGAATCACGTCCACCATGCGCTTCCGCTACGTTTATAATTATGTTATGGGTCAAAAATACTTTTGTGGTATATAACTTATGTTTAGTAGCTAGACTTTAAAGCTTAACATGTTATATCTTTTGAACGTGTCGTAGAATTTCTTGAAATGATGATTGTTAAAAACAGGGAACCGCTCATGTTACGAATGGGTCATGCCCAATTTTTATTAAAAATAGTATGTCAATAATATTTCTGAATGTGCATTAAGAGTGTTTCAAATACTTTTGTTACAAATAGTTTATGTTTAGTTGTTAAACTTTAAATCTTAGTATGCCATGTCCTACGTATAAACCTACTTGGTTGCGAATGTCTAAACAGAATGGTTTTTGTATGAACAATTAAGTTTATTTCTAATGGTATGTAAAAAGTTTAAATTGGGTCGTGATTTTCGTCGATAAAGTATTGAGTTTTGACCTTATGGAAAGTGGACGTTTCAACTCTATGGACGAAAATGCCGAACACCAGTATGTTGGGCAGAAATTGGAGAAAAGCAACTGTCAGGTCCTGAGATTGTACAAGCGAAAACTGACAAAATTATTCAAGTCAAGGAAAGACTGAGAGCAGCACGAGATTGTCAGAAGAGTTATACAGATAACGGAAGCAAACCACTAGAATTTCAAGTTGGAGACAAGGTAGTGTTGAAGGTCTCACCATGGAAAGGAGTCGTAAGATTTGGTAAGAAAGGAAATCTAAGCCCAAGGTATGTTGGACCTTTTGAGATTATCAAAAGAATAGGACCAGTAGCGTATCAGCTACAACTGCCAGAAAAAATGGCAGGAATACATGATGTATTTCATATATGTAACCTCAAGAAGTGCTTAGCAGACGAATAATTGATAATAACTCTTCAAGACATAGAGGTAAATGAAAAACTAAAGTTTGTAGAAAAGACAATACAGATCAAAGATAGAAAGATCAAGAATCTCAAGCACAAGAGATTAGTTCTGGTCAAAGTGAAATGGGATTCGAAGAGAGGGCCAGAGTACACATGGGAACTAGAGTCAGAAATGCAACAAAAGTATCCACGCCTATTCCAGTGAATCTCGAGGACGAGATTTAAAACAAGGTGGGGAGGATATAACAACCCTCGAAAACGCCCTAAAACATCCCGTAATCACAAAACCGAACCCGTATAACCTTATCTTTGTAAAAAACAAATAAAATAATAATTTTTGTTCTGTCACGGGCCGTGACCGACCAGAGGGAAACTTCTCGCGTGGCGCGAGAGGCTCGTTTCTTTCCGGACACATATCACGCCACGTGTCATCCACGTGTTAAAGCTACCCCATGGCTGGTCAACCCTAGCCGTAGCTAGGGTACCCTCGCGGGGTGCAACAAGAGTAGGTGGGACGGGTCGCGGGGCGCAAGAGACCCCGAAACACCTATAAATTGAGCTTCAGTTTGCCATTTCAAATCGTTCATGTCTCTTTCTTTCTCTCTACACTTCTGAACAAAAATTAAAACTAAAATACCCCCTAAATCACGAAGCTCTGTCTCGTTGTAACTATTTTAACCCCCTATCACTAATTCGTTATCCTACCCGATTGATCTAGGACCTAGCAACGCATGTCAAGGCTCTGCCTGACTAAGTACGTTGGGGTTCTGTCTCGTGATGTATGGCTACAGTGATGTGGGTTATTATACTAACGCGAGTGCATTGTTTGTTTTTAATAGGCACTCAAGAAAATTAACAGAAAACATTCCCAGGAAGCCCATAGAAAAACATAAGTTTACAATGTGAGTCATTCTATTTTTCTCATAGTTTGTGAGCCATTATTTCAAATGTGTTACAAAACCCTAAATGTTTATCAGTTGTATTTACAGTGATTAAGTTTTTTTGTAATTTTACAATTATCATCAGTATGTGGGGTATTGTATACATTACTTGACACTCGTTAATATTACACAAAGGGTTAGCCAATATTAGCATGACTGCAAGCACGGGGGACAATGGTGCCCCGGTCGCAATATTGTGTTGAGAAATTGATAGATATAAACAAATGTAAAAACTCTTGATGCTGCAAAATATAACAATGTGTCATTTTATAAAATGGAATGTGTTCACCAGTATTTTTTGCTGATAAAATATTTTTAAAACGTGTTTCAGGTAACTTGATGTGAAAGCTAGTAGAAGCCAGCTATGGAGCACTGAAGGCTTAAAGAAAGTTGCTATAAAGTTACCTAAATAAAAAGTTTATGTTTTCAGCAACTATAGTTTATCCCTATAAAGATATTATAAATGAAATATGGGTTTTATCCGATTTGTTTAGTATAAAAGCTTGGTGTTTTGAAACTCTGAAATTTATTTCCTAACTACGATCCCGATATCTCATTTCCGTTGCCAAATTAATAAACACCAATACCACTTGACTGGTTTGCGGCTCCCGCTCCCGGGGTAGGGGTCAGGGGTTGCGATAGTTAGTGGCTAATTTACAGTTAATAGTATACAATTTCCTGTAGAAACTATGATTAGTGTTTGAATAGAATTAAGTGTTCTACCAATCTTCAACAGCCGTGAATTGAGAGGTTGTTGGCTAGTCTCAAGTGATTAGGTTTCTAGGTTAGATTCTTCGTGAGAAGATCTGTCACGGCCCTAGCCTCGGTTTGACCCGGTCAAGAGCCGCGGAACAGGAACCACGTGGTATTTAATTTAGGCGACAACGGAAGTCTTTAATACAGGATCTTTTAATACTAAAAATGCTCGTTTACTTTATTACATAATTTAGGGATAAAACCCTGTAATTTACAATAAAGTGATTTCACTGGTAAATCCTTATTTCACAAAACATGTTTATTTATTTATTTATATTGAGCCACTTCCTTAAGCTTGTAGTGCTTCACGACACTTTTCTTAGATCACAACAGATCACCTGAAACATGTTTGAAAAAGGTTTTGTCAGCGGGAAATACTGAGTGAATCATTCTTTTGTTAAAACGGCATTTTGTTATAATTTACAGTATTAAGAGCGATTACAATGTTTCTGTTTATCAACCATATACCCACGGTATTTGTCACTCGGCCACCTATTGGCTATCTCGTTGTCCAATTGGTGTCTGTGACTATGGTCATATCACCCCTTGGCTAACCCGTTGTCCAATGGTGACGGTTATCAAGTAATGTATACAAAACCCCACATACCGGCTGTAACTTGGTGATTACAAAGACTTAATCCCTGTAATTATAACTTTTAAAATAACTTGGAGTTTTGTAAAACAGTTGGTAAAAAGAAAATGACTCACCTTGCAGATTTATACGGGCGGAGTTTAATCTACTGATTAGTCTGTTTAACCTAATTTAAATAACAATACACACGAACTGGGTTAGTAACTAATACAGCATTTACGACAATTCACGAGATTAAACCCTCACAACAAATGACAAAGTGCGATACTTAAACATCCATCGAATTAACGACGAATGACAAAGTATAAACCCAATTTAAGCAGCACTTAAACATTCGTTGGATAGTTTCAATTGATCGGACGTTGAATCGTAATAGCGATCGAGTTAATACCCGGTATCGTAGCAGCACCTCACTATATGAAATTATAATTTTGGACAGTATATCTTCATTTTTGGAAAGTTTCGTCGACACAGAATGAAAGCCCCTGAGCTAGGCTATTTATAGCCTGAAATTGGGTTTTACGCGGCCCGCGTAAACCCACACATATATCTTACGCGGCCCGCGAGGCCGCCTAGTCTAGGCGTAGGGTTGATGGGTCATGGGCTTAGGTTGGACAGATGGGTTATACGTGGCCCAGATACTTATCTGGTTGAATTTCAAGTTGACGCGGCCCGCGTAAGCATCCTTTAAGTTTTACGCGGCCCGCCTAGAACCCTAAAACTTATCCGGTTTGATCATTAAGTTGTAGCGGCCCGTGTAAGGTTAAGCTATCCCTTACGCGGCCCGCTTAAAACCCTATTTTCTTGTTTTTCTTAGTTTTTCATGTACAGTAGGGTTTTAGGGTTCCGGGTTTACATCTATAGGTTGGTTAGGGACATTTTTGAAGGTCCTTACATCCTCCCCACCTTAATTAAAATCTCGTCCTCGAGATTTATTGAAATAAGTGTGGGTATTTGCGCTTCATCTCTGATTCCAGCTCCCAGGTGTATTCTGGTCCTTTTTTCGAATTCCACTTGACTTTAACCAGCACTAGCCGTTTATGCTTAAGAAACTTGATCTTTCTTTCTTCTATCTGCAGTGGTTTCTCTACAAATTTGAACTTTTCATTTACTTCTACATCTTGAAGAGGTACTACCAGGGATTCATCTGATAGACATTTCTTGAGATTGGATACATGAAACACGTCATATACTCCAGCTAGTTCTTCTGGTAGTTGTAAATGATAAGCAACTGGTCCTATTCGTTGAATTACTGGAAATGGTCCTACGTACCTTGGACTCAGCTTTCCTTTCTTACCGAATCGAACGACTCCTTTCCAAGGAGAAACTTTTAAAAGTACCTTGTCTCCGACTTGAAATTCGAGTGGCTTGCGGCGATTGTCTGCATAGCTTTTCTGACGATCTCGAGCTGTTTTCAGTCTTTCTTTGATTTGAGTTATCTTGTCAGTGGTTTCTTGCACAATTTCAGGACCTGATAATTGACTTTCTCCTATTTCTGCCCAACAAACTAGAGTTCTACATTTACGTCCATATAGTGCTTCAAATGGGGCAGCTTCGATGCTTGAATGATAACTATTGTTATAGGAGAACTCAATTAGGGGTAGGTGATCATCCCAGTTTCCACCGAAATCTATCACACATGCCCAGAGCATGTCTTCCAAAGTTTGTATCGTTCTTTCACTTTGTCTGTCTGTTTGTGGATGATATGCAGTACTTAAATTTAGTCGGGTTCCCATTGCTTTCTGAAAACTAGTCCAGAAATGAGAAGTGAAACGACTATCTCGATCCGATACAATGGAGATCGGAACTCCATGTAAAGATACTACTTTGTCTACATACACTTGGCTAACCTTTCCATGCTAAAGGTTTCTTTCATAGGTAGAAAATGTGCCGATTTGGTTAATCGATCCACAATTACCCAAATCGCATCATTACCTTTTCTGGTTTTGGGTAACTTAGTAACAAAATCCATTGTTATGAGTTCCCACTTCCATACAGGCATTTCTAATTGTTGTAGTAGTCCTGAAGGTTTCTGATGTTCTGCTTTTACTTCCGAACAAGTAAGACACTTAGATACATATTTAGCTATGTCCTTTTTTATTCCTATCCACCAGAAATTATTTCTTAAATCTTGGTACATCTTATTGTTTCCTGGATGCATGGTATACCTAGATTTATGAGCTTCTTCTAAAATCTTATCTCTTAATTCTCCTTGCTTAGGTACCCAAATTCTTTTCTTATGGAATTTCCAAATTCCATCCTTTCCTTGCTCTAGTTCTTTTATATATCCTTTCATTCCTTCAGCATCGTCTTTAATTGCTGTTTCTTGAACTTCCTTCAACTGTTCCATTAAATCTAATTGTAGATTTAACCTGAGAGTACGAACTCGTCGTTGCTTCTCATGATACTTACGACTTAAGGCATCTGCTACTACATTTGCCTTCCCTTCGTGACATTGAATATCACAGTCGTAGTCACTTAGGATTTCCATCCATCTTCTTTGCCTCATGTTCAATTCTTTTTGCCCAAATATCTACCTTAAACTTTTATGATCTATATAAACAGTAAACTTACTTCCATACAGATAATGTCTCCAAATTTTAAGGGCAAATATTACGGCTCCTAACTCTAGATCATGAGTTGTGTAGTTTTCCTCGTGCTTCTTCAATTGTCTTGAAGCATACGCAATTACCCTTTTGCGTTGCATTAGCACACATCCTAATCCAAACTTTGAAGCATCACAACATACTTCAAAATCTTCAGTTCCTTCTGGTAACGCTAAAATTAGAGCATTTGTCAATCTTTGCTTTAAAATCTTAAAAGCTTCTTCTTACCTAGGTCCCCATTCAAACTTAACTGCTTTACAGGTTAGCTTAGTCAAGGGTACAACTATCTTAGAAAAAATCCTTAATAAATCGTCTATAGTATCCAGCTAAACCTAGAAAGCTTCTAAGTTCCATAGCTGTTTGCGGAATCTTCCATTTGGTGATTGCTTCTATTTTAGAAGGATCTACATGAATACCTTCGTGATTCACCATATGACCTAAAAATTGCACTTCTTGCAGCCAGAATTCACACTTCGAGAATTTGGCGTAAAGCTTTTCTTTTCTTAACAAAGTTAAGAGTGCATGCAAGTGCTTACAATGTTCTTCCTGACTTTTGGAATAAATAAGTATATCGTCAATAAAGACAATTACGAATTTATCCAAGTATGGTTTACAGATTCTATTCATTATATCCATGAATGCTGCAGGTGCATTCGTTAGTCCGAAGGGCATAACTGTAAACTCGTAATGACCATACCTAGTTCTGAAAGCAGTTTTAGGTATGTCTTCTTCTTGTACTTTCAATCGGTGATATCCGGATCGTAAGTCTATCTTAGAAAAATACCTAGCTCCCTGGAGTTGATAAAAAAGATCGTCAATCCTAGGTAATGGATATCGATTCTTAATTGTAACCTTATTCAGTTCCCTATAATGGATATACATTCTCATCGATCCATCTTTCTTCTTCACAAACAACACTGGTGCTCCCCAAGGGGATGAAGTAGGTTGTATGAATCTTTTACTTAGTAATTCATCTAATTGCTTTTTCAATTCTAGCATTTCTGTGGGTTCTAACCGATAAGGTGCTTTAGCAATCGGTGTAGTTCCAGGAATTAGATGAATCCTAAATTCTACTTCCCTGTCAGGTGGTAATCCAGGTAGTTCTTCTGGGAATACATCGGAATATTCTAAGACTACTGGGATTTCCTGAAGTTCCTTACTTTTTGTGTTAATGATTAGTGAAATTATATACACCATTCCTTGTTTTCTTGAATAACTAGCCAATTTCATTACTGAAATGAATTTCAGTGGCTTTCGAGGTCTATCTCCTGTAATTAAAATTACTTTTCCTGTGGGGGTACGAATTTCTACAGAATTCTTATCACAAAGGATTCGAGCATGGTTGGCTACTAACCAATCCATTCCTAATACTACATCGAACCCGGCTAATTTCATAGGTAACAGGTTTGCAGAAAATTTATGGCCTAAAAGTTCTATCTTTCCTTCTTGCAAAACTTTATCTATGTTAACTGAATTTCCATCTGCCGTTTCGACTGTAAAAATCTGCCTAAGATTGGTCAATGGTAAATTAAGAGCTTGGCAAAATGAAGTATTGATAAAACTTTGGTTTGCACCAGAGTCAAATAATACTTTTGCATACACATTGTGAACCAGGAACGTACCGGCTATCACATCTGGAATGAGTTCTGCTTCTTGAGTGGTCAGCTGGAATGCTCTGGCATTCTTTTTAGTAGCTTCGTCTGCCGTCTTGGCTT
Organism: Helianthus annuus; assembly: GCF_002127325.2. NCBI lineage: Eukaryota > Viridiplantae > Streptophyta > Magnoliopsida > Asterales > Asteraceae > Helianthus > Helianthus annuus. The sequence continues at coordinate 96,346,764 of NC_035439.2, read as the reverse complement.
TATTGTCTGCTAGTTTGGCTAATTTAGGGCATTCTGATTTTGAAATGTCCAGTTTCTCCACAGTTATAGCAGATCCTGGTTTTCTTTCTACACTCTTCCTCACGATGTCCTACAACTTTGCAAAAGTTGCAGGCTTCATTACATTTTCCAAAATGTTTCTTTCTGCATTTCCTGCAGAAAGGCAGAGTGGAAGATTGCCCGGTTCCTCTTTTCTTAAACTTGTTATTATTACCCATACGAAATCCTTGGGTAATTATATGAGCTAACTCTTTCTTCCGGTTTTCTTCCCTTGTACGTACCAGTTCGTCAGTTAGTGTGTTAGCTAATTCTACCGCATCGTCAATAGTGCGTGGTCTCGCAGCTTTAACGATATTACGGATCTCTCCAATTAATCACCAAATATAATGGGAAATGAGTACCGGTTCTGGCGAATCCAGGGTTGGTACCACTCTCGCATATTCGAAGAATGTTGAAGTATATCCTCGACAATCTACACCCACCATACGATGGCTCAGGAACTTATTTGCCATTTGTTCCTTTTCATATTCGGGACAGAATTTTCTTTCCATTTGCTGCTTAAATTCTTCCCTATTCATGGCGTAGGCCATATTTCTTCCTTTGGCTTGAAGTACCGTATTCCACCATTCTAGTGCCCCTTCTTTGAAAAGATGCGAAGCATACATAACTTTGTCATCTTCAGCACATTTACTTATCATAATTACTGCTTCGGTTTTCTCCAACCAACGCAGTGCCATAGTTGCCCCTTCATTACCTGCAAATTCAGCCGGTTTACAGGCAAGAAATTCTTTATAAGTGCAACCAGGCGTTGTAGCTTTCATTTCCTTAAGAAGTGGGGCTTGCCGTGGATCATTGTTATGATTATCATGATTGCCGCCTCCATTTACGCTAATACTGAAATTATCTTCCTGAGTACGTTTACTAGGAATGATTTGTTGAGGTTCCGCAGGTTTCTGGGCAGCAGCCAGAATTGCTGGAATAGCATTGGCTATCCCTTGAGCAACGATATTCTCGATATCTTATCTAGTCATAAATTGATTTTCCTGATTTTGCTCAGATTGATTTACTTCATTAACTGGTTCATTATCAGCGTTTTCCATCTGCTAATTATTATAGGTATAAATTATTAGTGTCAAATAATCAATAATTAAACAAAACAATTTGCACATAAGCACATAAATGTTTACAACACATGTATAGCCAAAATTGTCGATTTCTCGACTTTCATTTTTATAGATTATATTAGGCATCCGTACACACTGTTATTTTACAGAAGTTTTATTTCTATTTTACAGAGTTATATTTTTGTTACTACTGTTATTATACAAATACAGCCTCCCATCCCCACTATTCTTTTGTCAGCTAGCATTTTAGTAGTGACGTTCCCTCTCGTCGTATTTCCAGGAGATTTGTTCTCCCATTTCCCGGATCCTATTCCCTGTACCTATCAGCTCCTCGCCAAAATGGCGGAGTTCAGCTAAATTTTCATTACTCATCGGTGGGTTTGGTATAGGTTCTGGGTCGAACTGAGGGAAAAAGGTATAAGGGTTGTTAAGAAGGTTTTGAAACTGCCAGTCATTAGTCCACCACTCGTCCATTTCTCCTAAAGGTTGGGTGTGGATTAGAGGGTCTAGAATAGCTGGTTCCGAGTTCATTGGAAGTTGGGTTTCAGCAGGATAAGGGTAGAGATTGTTGGTGATAGGTCTAATGATATCATAGCTTGCTAGTAGATGATCTAATTCCTCCTGAAATGGAAATTCTTCAGTTTGCTTAGAAATTTCCCCGATTTCTATTTTTGTTTGCCTAACATTTTCCCCGATTTCTATCTTTGCTGGCCTAGAACTCTCTCTGATCTCGATCCCTTTTCCTTTATCCATAGGATTTTCTATTTTGGGAATTTTCCTAGTTGCTGGTTTCCTTCTGCGCACTTTCCTCCATCCTACATATCTTCTTCTTTTCTTAGGCTTTGCTTTCTCCGGAGGTGGAGCTTGAAATTCCATAGGTTCCTCCAAATCAGCAATGTAACCAGTGAAGTCGTTGGAAACTTCTATTGGTACAGGATAGAGATTGAGATTCTGAAGGGCTTCAGATAACTCATTCATGCTGTTTAGCATATATGCAAAATGCACAAAAATGCTAAGTTAAAATTTTATAACAAAATTTCACAAATAAACATTTAAGTATTATTGCATACCGTGTGATTAATTTAATACAAAGGACAACTGAAATTTGAAACACACTAGGGTTTATCGTGATTTATTTATTTACGAGATAACTTTTCTTTAGAGCTTCTAGCTTGTAGGTAATATAGGCGCTAATACTGATTCAGGGTCCTGATAGTTTTAAAGGTTGGTATTTACCGCTACCGTTGCTAACATATAAAGATCTGCCCATTTTTCATCTAATTTGTCTTCCCAAGGTTGATTATTGTCTATTTCCTGGGTTTCCGGATTAAACCTTACTTCCTTTGGTTGTGATTTCTTTTCTTTCTCCTGACTTTTCCTAATAATCAAACTTCTTTTTTTGGGAGAAAGTGGCTTTTCAAACTGTGCCTTACGGACAAATATTCCTTCTTCCATATCTGCTGGGTATTTTGAGGAAGTTCCTTTTTTTCTTTAGGTGAAGTATCTAATTTATAATAGATAGCCGAAAGTCTTTGTTTACCCATATTGTAACTAACAAATAGTCAGTTAATAAAACACATAATCACAGAATGGCAATCTGTAAAATTAAGTATTTTGCTGAATACTTTATTAGCTTAAATCAGTGGCTCTAATACCACCTTTTCCTGTCACGGCCCTAGCCCCGGTTTGACCCGGTCAAGAGCCGCGGAACAGGAACCCCGTGGTATTTAATTTAGGTGACAGCGGAAGTCTTTAATACAGGATCTTTTAATACTAAAAATGCCCGTTTACTTTATTACATAATTTAGGGATAAAACCCTGTAATTTACAATAAAGTGATTTAACTGGTAAATCCTTATTTCACAAAACATGTTTATTTATTTATTTATATTGAGCCACTTCCTTAAGCTTGTAGTGCTTCACGGCACTTTTCTTGGATCACAACAGATCACCTGAAACATGTTTGAAAAAGGTTTTGTCAGCGGGAAATACTGAGTGAATCGCTCTTTTGTTAAAACAGCATTTTGTTATAATTTACAGTATTAAGAGCGATTACAATGTTTCTGTTTATCAACCATATACCCACGGTATTTGTCACTCGACCACCTATTGGCTATCTCGTTGTCCAATTGGTGTCTGTGACTATGGTCATATCACCCCTTGGCTAACCCGTTGTCCAATGGTGACAATTATCAAGTAATGTATACAAAACCCCACATACCGGCTGTAACTTGGTGATTACAAAGACTTAATCCCTGTAATTATAACTTTTAAAATAACTTGGAGTTTTGTAAAACAGTTGGTAAAAAGAAAATGACTCACCTTGCGGATTTATACGGGCGGAGTTTAATCTACTGATTAGCCTGTTTAACCTAATTTAAATAACAATGCACACGAACTGGGTTAGTAGCTAATACAGCATTTACAACAATTCACGAGATTAAACCCTCACAACAAATGACAAAATGCGATACATAAACATCCATCGAATTAACGACGAATGACAAAGTATAAACCCAATTTGAGCAGCACTTAAACATTCGTTGGATAGTTTCAATCGATCGGACGTTGAATCGTAAAAGCGATCGAGTTAATACCCGGTATCGTAGCAGCACCTAACTACATGAAATTATAATTTTGGGCAGTATATCTTCGTTTTTGGAAAGTTTCGTCGACACAGAATGAAAGCCCTTAAGCTAGGCTATCTATAGCCTAAAATTGGGTTTTACGCGGCCCGCGTAAACCCACACATATTTCTTACGCGGCACGCGAGGCTGTCTAGTCTTGGCGTAGGGTTGATGGGTCATGGGCTTAGGTTGGACAGATGGGTTATACGTGGCCCGGATACTTATCCGGTTGAATTTCAAGTTGACGCGGCCCGCGTAAGCATCCTTTAAGTTTTACGCGGCCCGCCTAGAACCCTAAAACTTATCCGGTTTGATCATTAAGTTGTAGCGGCCCGCGTAAGGTTAAGCTATCCCTTACGCGGCCCGCCTAAAACCCTATTTTCTTGTTTTTCTTGGTTTTTCATGTACAGTAGGGTTTTAGGGGTCCGGGTTTACATCTATAGGTTGGTTAGGGACATTTTGAAGGTCCTTACAAGATCCCCTAGTTCACAGTCTCTGTCTGTTAGCTAAGTTAGAGTATAAACCATAGTTTCCCTAGATTTTCATGCCGTGAGGTGGAGTGTCTACGGGTGCTTTGTTATCACACTAGGAGAGCCTGTGAATGATTCATTTAAACCGGTAGAATAACAACTTATTAGGTTGCCATAGGTGTCTTCTCGAGAAAGATCGAGGGTCCTGTTCGGTTATCCTTTAGGTTTAGTATATGAAGATCCCGGTTTCCACATTAGTTCCAAAACCGATAGCACATGTCTTGCAAGTGTAGGATTCAGACCTAGGTAGTGTTTTCTCCATCATCTGATCACATCTCCTATTTAGTTTGCGTGACTATTCAGTTTTTGTTATTTTAGTAGTTTGTTAGAAAACCCCCTAATCAACAAAACAATTAAGTCACGTCAGTCTATAATTAGTAGTCAAGTTTAGTTAACGTAATCAAGAGAGTCATGTGGGTTCGGTACTCGGACTTACTTTAGCTATACTGCATTGATCCATACACTTACCGGTTGTGTGGTTTAGGTCTTAGAGAATCTTAGTTTTATATATTTAAAACTTAGCGTGTCCATTTTAGGTAAAAATTAGTTAGTTTTTGTTTGACCACTTTGTGCCATCAATCAACCAAATTATTTCTTTCACAATCCAAAGAATCTCACTCGATTTTTTAAAATTGCAGATAACATACCGTTGTTATTCCATACGGCATTAATGAAGACGATGATTCTTCCTGAAGCGATAGTAGCTAAACTTTTTTTTTTCAAAAATCTCATCGAGCAAGCCGAACTAGAAGACATGGGCACATCTAGTAAAAAAGAGTTGTCCGCCGTGATCGAGAGAAAGACCACGAAAACCTTATGGCAGATTATTTTGTTGAGGACCCCAAATACACTGATGGTTTTTTTTCATCATAGGTTTTGTATGTCAAAAAGGTTGTTTTTAAAAATTGTGAGCGACGTGCAAGCGAATAACCCGTGGTTTCAAGAGGGCGTAGATGGGAGAATGAAGAAGAGTTTTACACTGTTGTGAAAAGTTACATCGGCAATTAAATAGCTTGAAACCGGTAACCCTCCAGACGAGAACGACGAGTATTTAAATATGGCCGAAAGGACTTCCGGTGAGTGTCTAGAATATTTTTTGCCAAACGGTATGTAATTTATACGCTTCCAAGTTCTTACGTAGACCAACAAGCCAGGACGTTGCGTTTTTGTACCAAGCTCATGAGGAGAAACATCACCTTCCTGGGATGTTGGATAGCCTTGATTGTACACATTTTGTTTGGAGAATGTGTCCCACAGAGTTGCGGGGCCAATATATGAGAGAGGATCACAAGTACCTGACAGTTATGCTCGAAGCGGTGGTCTCTCAAGATTTGTGGATTTGGCATGCTTTTTGTGGTCCACCAGGTTCACAAAACTACATCAATGTGCTCCAACAATCTTCGTTATTTCTTACTCATCGAAATGGAACTGCACTAAGATGTCCATTTTACGTGAACAACCACTTATACAAGTATGGATAATATCTTACCGATGGAATCTACCCTAATTGGTTAGTTTTTGTGAAATCATTTGCATATCCTCACATTCCGAACGAAAAAAATTTCAAGAGGCAACACGAGGCAGCAAGAAAAGACGTGGAATGGGCTTTTGGTGTTTTAAGGTCAAAGTGTGGTATACTTAATCGACCAATGCATGCTATGATTGTGAAATTAAAAAAGAAAAAAGAAATGGACCCCCCCCCCCCCACATGTGGAGCACCCCTTGTGTTTGAGTGAATATGGGAAGTGAAGACGGGAGTTGACATGACATGAGCTGATTGGCTAAAATGCTAAAGTGGAGAGGTTACCACTCTCCACATGAGGAGCACCCCTTCCACCCTAAGAGAAACAAAATCTATATGGCACAACAAAATATATAGATGGTCCAAAAGCATGTTAGCATATAAAAACCCATGAAGCAACAAGAAGTTACCTCAAAGGTATTGAATATTTTCACTAAGCATACATGTAAAACAATTAACAAAACAAAATAGATCCACATCTTATAGTAGCTAAAGAATCTTGGAGATATTAAGTTTTCTTCTTTTCATTGATTATTGTAACAACTAACCACCAAAGTTGTTGCACAATCAACTACAAAGACGGAATACATTAAGAAGTTCATCACTGATCTTGGTATGATGTCGAGCATTGAGGTTCCCATAGAGATCGTGTCAATGTGGGAGCTATCACACAATTGATCAATAAAGGATAACATGTTGACCTGTCTTTTGATTAATTATTGGAACAACTAATCTTTTTATTGATTATTTTGATAAAACAAAGGTGGCTCTACTAATGAATAAGGCAGACTTCAAATATCACTAAATTCACTATCAAAATACACTGATTTATCTTCTATAGTTTGTACGGTTTTTGTTAGAATTAGTGCCATTTTTAGTTAGAATATGTGTACTTCTAATTCGTTTATGTCTTAGAGGTCTTGGTTGATTAAAGTAGCTGAAAAGAGTGGAAAATGAGCCAAAAAAATGCTAAAACCAAGTACCGGGACGTGAACAGGTGATCAAGAGTTGAAAAGGGATGAAAAATAAGGCTTTTAAGATCCTCGCGGGTCGCAACAGGTTTGGATACGAGCTTCGCGTGTCGTGAGAGAACAAGGTTGACCCGTTTGACTATTCCATAGCGCCGCGGGGTGCGAGAGTCTGGATTGAGGATGTCGCGGGCCAGGAGGGTATATGATACCAGCGGAATTCGTAAAATTTAGGGTTTATGGTGTTTACAAGGTATAAATGTGATGTTTATGATCATAACCTAAACCCTAGACGACTTGAGACCTTCTTGGATGAATTCAGTAGCAGCTTTGGCAAGGAATTGAGTTTTGGAATCATTGTGTGGAAGCTAGAAGCCTAAAGATCAAAGATTTGACGGGTTTTAATTACCTTCCCGATTTATCTTGTTTCTTAGTTCTTTCTTTTTACTACACTGAATTCTTCGTTTATAACTAGTATTCTGGTTTTTGAAACTGTTGGATCTGAGTTTCTTTTTTATTGTATTTTGTGTTTGAAGTTAAGATGAAAATGGATGAGTTGTGCAGCGGAATTAAAATGAAAACAAACTTTGCATACAATCAAATGAGAGTAATACTTTAATCAAACATCTTTTACACTATGAACCAAATGATTGAATTTAATTTCACCAACGATTACAAAGATAGATGTATGAATGCAAACTCCCCCTCAGCCCGAGCTCAGTAGTTTGTTCGTGCAAAGAAGACGAATGATGTAAAGAGCTAATAGAACAGTACAAAGTACTGAACTATTTATAGGCACTTGCAAACTACTGAGCATCTTTGCTGACGTCACCATGAAAGTGACATCTAACCTCCTAACAAACTCTAACCTCTGATCTATACAGACACTGCTTGTGCTAACTACTGCTAATACATTCTATTACAAAACAGACTTTAGAACAGCTGTTGCAACCTTCTACTGCTGTGAACCCAGCAGCACTTGTCCGGATCAGTAGTGCTTGACTCAAGGCAGTAGATTGAATCAGCAGGACTTTAGTCTTCCATCAGATCTTTAGTTGAGCAGCAGTTATGAGTCAGCAGTTTGGTAAGATCAGCAGATAGGAGGTCATCAGTAGTTGTAATCACTTTCAAGGGGAGAGATTTGTACATCCGCATCTGCTTATTCAGAATCCACTGTTCTGATCCAGTTTTGGCTTTAATTATCTGTTCCTCTGATAGGGTTCAATCCCAACAATCTCCCCCTGGAACAGATAATGCCAAAACCCTTCATTATTTGTGGATATTTTATTGCCTCAATAACAGCTCCCTTATCTGACCTTTAAATTGTAATTCAAAGTCAAGGGCATCTGTATCTTCATCATCCCTGCTAGGTGGAAGATCAAGGAGATCCTGTAAATCTTCAAGACTCAGGCCAAGAGATTGTTCCCTTGATATTTTCTCCACTTCTCCACCAAACCTGAGCAAAGTCAATACGCAGGTCTGTTTGTCAGTTTCCCACTTTTGTATTTTTGAGCCTGGTGGGTTTCTTGGGAGATGTTTATTTGCAGAAGTATTTGGTGAGGCTGGCCTGTTCATCACTGGCTGAGCAGTGGTAGCAGAGTTTTCCTGTTCAAATTCTTCTTTTAACGTTCTTAACAAGCCTTCTTTTAAAACAGCATTTCCAGCAAGAATTTCTTGAATAGTTTCAGCTCCTAACTGGCTTTGTGTCCTTCTTTTGTAGATGGCATTACCAGCTGGAGCAGTGGATCTCCTGATTTGCAGCTTTGATGGTCCTTTTGAAACCGCTGCTTCAGGGTAGTCAGGTTTTTGAGGAATTTTTGGATCTTTCTTCCTTAATTCCTCCAACCTTTTGTAGGTTGACCTGACTAAATCTTCTTTCCATCTAGCAACTTGTCTTTTGGTGCCAAATTCAACAACAACCAATTCTTCTTTCATTCTTTTTAGTTCCAACTGCTTTTCAGGTACATTCTTTTTGAACTTTGCCCAATCAGGAGGAGTGTGAGTGACTTTCCTTTTTATCATAACTTGAATTCTGGCTGATTCAGCTTCAAGCTCTGGAACAGTCCACTCTTTGTACATGTGTCTCTCTCCTTTGTATTTCTTGTAGAAGATAATGCTTTCAATGTAGTCTTTCTTTAGAGTTTCAGCTGCTCTTTCTGAAATTTGTTGACTGACATTTTTAGCAAAACGTTCTAGGGAACTGACTTGTGTGAGCAGATATTGATAGTATCTTGATACTTCTTTGTCAGATTTCCCTTGTGTGTTTCTTTTCGAGATATCCTCTGCTTGCTTGGCCTTTATCTTCAAATATTCTTCAATGTTTTTGGGCCAGGGATATCCTTTGATTGAAGGCAAACTCCTTTTGGCAGGGTCATCCTCAGTATAGAAGGATTTTATCTCTTCTCTGACAGCTTCTAGTTCAAGAGGGAATTGAACATCTGCAGGAGGTAAGGGTTTGTGCATTGGAACAGAAGAAAGTGGAACTGGTTTTGGTATATTGACAAGAGCTAAAGGTTTTGAAGATGGTTGGGATGGTGCAGTGACATCATCTTTAGGAATTAGCCTTCTCCTCTTTATTTGAGGAGGCTCTGATGATGTTTTGGATGGAAGGGTGGTTGTAGTGGCAGTGGTTTGTGATAGACTAACAGTTGTTGAAACAACTGGTGTTCCAACTACTGTTGTCTTTACAGCAGAAGTTATAACAACTGCTGTCTTCTGCCTTTTGACAGGAGGTGATTGTGATTTTGGTGGTGATGGAGGTAAAGCATTGGATGTAGTGTGTGTTGAAGTGGTGTGTGTTGAAGTGGGAACAGATGTTGAAACTACTGAAGTACCAACAGCAGCTGATACAACAGGAGTTACAACAACTGTTTTAGGTGGTGGTTTTTTAGCAGACTTTGAACGTCTGACCGGAATAGATTTGGGTAGCCTTTCTTTTCTAGTAGGCTTCTTCTTTTCATCAATGAGATTTTCATTATCTCTTGACCCTGAAGTACCCTGATCCGGATAATCTACCCTGGCTTTCTTTTTGGCCTCTCTATCCCTTTTTACACATGCAAGTGCTTCTGCAAGTGCATTTGTAGTCACATCAATTTTCTTACTCCCATCTGGCAAAGGAATCTGTTTGGTCATATTGGAATTTTCTGGTGCGAGGTAAAGACCATCTGTTATTCCTTTCCTTCTCCATTCCTGAATTTTCTCCCCCTTTTTGGCATTATCTTCGGGGAGTTGATCAATGAAGAATACTGGTGGAGGAGCAGTGCCAGTGGAGTGCAAGATCTGAGTTTTGAGAGCCTTTAGATCAGCCTGAGTGTCTTTGTACCTAGACTCCATAGCATTTCTCAATTGTTGAACATGTTTTTCATGTTGCTGATCTACTATTTGTGCTTGATGATGGAGAAAAGGTTGAAATAGATTCCAGAGCTCATTTTTAGTAGGTGCCTGTTGTAGAGCAGGTGCTTGAGGTGGAACAGCAGTAGATTGTACCTTTTGTACTTGTAACAACTGTTGTAGCATATTTTGATTTCTGCAACAGAGTTGTCAAGTTTTTCAACGCGAGCCGTCAATTTCTGGTACTTTAAACCATCACCCAATTTAATGGGATCATCTGATTTCCCACTAACAGTGGTTTTATCAGTGGTAGAAGTAGGGAGTTTACTCCAAACCTTAACCACTGATGCCCCTTTTTCTTGGTACTGAGGTCTTCTTCCTTCAACACTTGACAACCTTTTGATGTTGCCAGTAGGATAAATAAATCCACTGGTGGTTGGCAGAGGTGCTATAAAAGGAATTGCATCCAAGGAAGTCTTATGGATGTAACCACTGTCCAACTGTAAACCTGTAGGTTCAACAGTTGTAGTGGCTGCTTCACTTGGATTACCACAAAAGAGTTACTTGTAACTCAATGGGTGTAACCTCCTCAGGTTGTGTTGGTGGATTAGCAAAGAATGATACAGCAGGCTCAGTCATTTGTTGAGGCATATTCTCATTGATAGGTGATTGAGAAGGACTGTGTAATGCCTGGTTCAAATCAATTGCATCCAACAGTAGTTGTGTTTTTGGTGGAATTGAGGATGTGATGGTGGGTGTAGAAAGCGGATTTGCTTCGGGCATTAAGCTGTGGATGATGGAGACGAGTGTATCCAGAGCATCATAATGTGGTGGCCCTTTGTGTACAACCTGTTCTTTTTGTGAAGAAGCAGGAGTTATGGTTATGGGTTGAGATATTTGTACCATCTGCTGTGAGGAAGAAGCAGCAGTGGTTTCTTGTGACATTTGTGTTGTCACAGGCATTAACTCATCCTCCAGAGTTGCCATTTTGATTGGTTTTGGGGGTTTTTTATTTTTCTTTTTGTAAAGCTTTTTGGGTTTTGTAGGTGTGGGTTTCAAAACAGTTGGTCTGCTGCTTTGATCACCTAGAGCAGTAGGCTCAGCAGTAGATACCTGAGGAGCAGTGGTTGCTGCTAAATTCTGCTCAGGTACCCCTGCTTGTGTTTTGCAAGGTGCTAACATTCGTGAAAAAGTTTCAGATGTTAGGCAGTTTATTGCAGTTATTTCACCTTGGTTTATTAGAGCAAAATCATCCTTACTGAATTTCTTTTGAAAATAATAGCTTAAAAACCTTGGGAATAGTAAGAATGATTTGCTTTCAACATTATTAACCAAATCTTTAAAGATTTCCCGAGAATAATTATAATTTTCTTCTTGAAGAATTGCATATCCCAGATTTTGAATCTTTATATGGATCTCATTAAAAGAAGTGGTTTTGTTTGAAACACATAGAAGGAGGGTATGAAATAGAAATCGTTGTGCAGGAGGAAAATAACCTTTTTCTAAGGTTAGTTTCTTCATCATTGAGGCTTCATACCATCTTTCAATGAAATCAATGTACAACTCGTTTTTAGTGAAGGAAGTTTTACCTGCCTGGTCATCGAGTTGAAAGACTTCGGAGATGGATTGTGGTGTAATGTGGACAGCTTTACCCTTTATGGAAGATTGGATTGCAGTTGCAATGTCTCCTTGTTTTTCAAGGGTTGCATTCTTCCAAAATTCCCTTTGGGTTGCCAAGTAGATGGGTGCGTCGGCGGTGAGCAAAGTTTTGTACTTTGATTTTGCCATGATGGTGATAATGGAATCAAAAACATCTGTGGTTCCTTGTTTTGTGAGAAGACCCAGGAGATTGTGAGATTTTTTGAATGGAATTTCAGTGGTAGTTGCCTTTTGAGAGGCTGTTTTCGATGATTTTGATGAGGGTTTTGCAGAAAGCTTCGATTTTGTCATTTTTGAAACGAAACGATCGAAGAAATTTGTGAGAAATGAGAAGAAAAACTGCTTTGAGAAGAGAATTTTTAAGAATTCAGTTCGACAGTAAAACCCTGTTTTGATGGTGAGTGGGGATGTTATAGGAAAGAGAATGAATGCTGACGTGGCAGCCGTTACAAAAGGTCTGACTGCTATGTACTGCCCACGTGACAACCACTGGTGAAAATGAAGGACAGTACTTTTGGTGAAAGAAACTGATGAAAGCAGTGGAAAGGGGGCAGTGGATGATTTTCACTATCAGTGGATAGCATATCAGTGGATAAGACACTGCTTTTGAACAACAGTGGTTATCAAGGAAAGAGAGAACAGAGGTTGCCTTTCAGCAGTGGGCAGACTTTTTGAAGTAGAGCAGACTTTTGAACAATCAGTGGTTATGGCAGACTTTTAAGGATTTTAATGAAATCTTCATTTTTAAGCTATTTTTAAGGATGGATTTTTGATTTTCTGAAAACATTTTGTTGCTTTTATTCATAGAAAAACAAGATGTTGCTTGTTATTCCATATTTAGCATCCCAATCCTAGAGACCAAGCTTTCAAAAGTGGCTGTATCAAGTGCTTTTGTGAGCACATCTGCCAGCTGGTCTTTAGTTGGGACATGATGTAGAGAAATCAAACCTTTTTCATAGCAATCCCTCACAAAGTGATGTCTGATGTCGATGTGCTTTGTGGTAGAATGGGAAACTAGATTTTTGATGATATTTTCTGCTGCCTGGCTGTCCAACATGAGTGGTGTCTTTAAGGCAGTGATACCAAAATCCAGTAACTGATTTTGAAGCCACAGGAGTTGGGCTGTACAGCTTGCAGCAGCAATGTATTCAGCCTCAACAGTGGATGTTGAAACTGCTGCTTGCTTTTTGCTTTGCCAGGATACTAAGCAATCACCTAGAAACTGGCACCCTCCTGAAGTGGACTTCCTTGTGGTGTGACATCCAGCAAAGTCACTGTCTGAAAAACCTGAAAGCTTGATATTCCCATTAGCTGGATACCAGATACCAAGTGTGGGAGCACCTTTTATGTATCTGAGAATCCTTTTTACAGCAATGAGATTTGATTTTCTGGGAGCTGATTGACTTCTTGCACAGACACATGTTGCAAACATGATGTCTGGTCTAGATGCAGTTAGGTACAATAAAGACCCAATCATGCTTCTATAGAGTGTTTGGTCAATCAGCTCATCTTTTTCATCAAACATGACCAGCTTATTTGTGGCCATGGGTTGCTGCATGGTTTACAATCATTCATATCAAATTTGGTTAAAAGTTCTTTAGCATATTTGCTTTGATGAATGAAAGTTCCATTTTGCAATTGCTGTACTTGGAGACCAAGAAAGCATTGCAGCTCACCCATTGCACTCATTTCAAACTCAGCTGTCATGAGTTCTCTAAACTCTTCACACATTTTTGGTACATGTGCTTCCAAAAATAATGCCATCCACATAAATTTGGACAATCATTAAATCTTTCCCTCTCCATTTAAGAAACAGTGTTTTATCAATGGTACCTCTTTTGAACCATTTGAGAGTAGAAAGTTGGAAAGAGTTTCATACCAGGCTCTAGGTGCTTGTTTCAGGCCATACAAGGCTTTGTTTAGCCTGTAGACATGATCAGGATAAAATGGATCCTCAAACCTGGAGGTTGACATACATATACCTCTTCTTGCAATGTACCATAGAGGAAAGCACTTTTGATATCCATCTGAAACACCTTCATGTTGTGGTTGACAGCAAAGGCCAGGAACAGTCTGATAGCTTCCAATCTTGCAACAGGGGCGAATGTTTCATCATAATCAATCCCCTCTTCCTGTCTGTAACCTTGAACCACAAGCCTGACTTTGTTCTTGACAACAATGCCCCTTTCATCTGTTTTGTTCTTGAAGACCCACTTTGTGCCAATGGGACTAACCTCTTTTGGCAGTGGTACAAGCTCCCATACTTGTTGTCTCTTAAACTGTTGGAGCTCCTCTTGCATGGCTTCTACCCAGCTGTTGTCTTTTAGTGCCTCTTGGTACTTGACTGGCTGATGAAGTGATAGAAAACCAGCAAAAAGACAAATGTTTTGGGTTTGGCTTCTTGTGAGCACCCCTTCGTTGATGTTGCCGATGATTTGATCAGGTGGATGAGATCTCAAGAAGATTAAATCTCCTTGGTATGGTATGATGGCATTTGTTGGTGAAGGCTGTAAATGTGTATCATCTGAGCTAACCAATGCTGATGACTTTGATGACTCAGCAGTGGCTTCAAAAGGTGGTGGAATGGGTGGTAATGGAGTGGACCACTGCTGACTTTTATCCACTGTTTGAGGACTTTTGTCAGCAGTGTTTGAGGATGTGGAAGCAGTGGTGAAAGGGCTACTTTGGTCAACAACTGTTGATGTAGCAGTGGTTGAGCTTTGACAGATGTTTTGAACAACTGATGCTTTTCCCTTTGTGGCAGACCTTTGAGGGATGATGACTTCATACCCATAGTCTGGTGTTGTATCCTCTAATGGACCTGCACTGTTAGTCTTGACAGCAGTATTTTCAAAAGTGAATTTTTCAAGATCAAACAGTTCAGCAGGATTTGCTGGGATTTTCATTGATGAAAGTTCATTGAACTTTACATCCAAAGTCTCCTCCACTACCTTGGTCCGTGCATTGAACACTTTGTAGGACTTGGCAGTGGTTGAGTATCCCAGAAAATAACCACAATCAATTTTGGCTGCAAATTTTGAAATGGAATCTTTTAAGTTCAAAATAAAGCATGGGCAGCCAAACACCTTGAAGTATGAGATCAGTGGTTTGATTTTATACAGAATTTCATAGGCAGTCTTTTTGTGCCTGGGGTTTATTAAAACTCTATTCTGGACATAGCAAGCAGTGTTTACTGCCTCTGCCCAGAAAGTTAATGGCAAACCTGAATCTGCAAGCATGGTTCTGGCAGCCTCAATCAAAGTTCTGTTCTTTCTTTCAACAACCCCATTTTGCTCTGGTGTTCTAGGGATGTTGTACTGCCTTACAATCCCTTTCTTCACACAGAAGGCATCCAACTCCCTATTTTTAAATTTTGTGCCATTGTCACTCCTAAAGCTTTTCACTGGAAGGTCAAATTGCTTTTCAACCTGTGTCACAAAGTCTTGCAAAATGCCTGCAGTTTCATCTTTAGAGTGCAAAAAGAAAGTCCATGTAAACCTAGAAAAGTCATCAACTATAACCAAACAATATCTTTTCTTTTTAAGGCTCATGACTTGAACTGGGCCAAACAAATCCATGTGTAGCATTTGCAAACACTGGGTTGTTTTGGACTCTTCAATGGACTTGTGGAACTTTTATGCTGTTTTCCTTTTAAACAGGAAATGCAATGTTCAGGACATGAAAACAATTTTTGTGGTAGGCCTCTCACCAAA